>NW_027632717.1:0-24367 GCF_902686455.1 Sciurus vulgaris | reverse complement strand
GATTGTTTCTTGGGAAAGATCTTGGCTGAATGGGCCACCTACATATATAAACATGTCTAAGAAAAAGATGATGTTTTACTGTAACACTCTGTTCTTTGAATGGTTTTCTGTATTATTACAATCTAGCACTTGGGAGTTGGTCAGTCAGAGACAAAATTAACAAAAGATTCTGTATGTACAGGTATGAATGCAATTATGTAATAAAACTTAACAGGCAAAAACTAAGTTGGATGCAAAAAGGTGATCCCTCTAATGTGTGAGTATAGCAAGACAAAAAAGTAGGATTTATTTACTTTTCTTTCCAAACCAGTGATAACAGTCTGAATACTATTTCTCAGTCTTGCCCCAGACAGCTGCAAATCATATTGTTGTGGGTCAGGGACACAGTCCTGATATAAAGGAGAAAAAAGAAAATTCCAGGAAAGCTGCCTGGTCTATAGAGAAGTAGACAAGGAGCATGTGGCCTCTACCCTACTTTCCAGCCACTCTTTGCCCATGAAAATAAAACCTGAGTGTGAGAACAGGTCTCAGTTCACAGCTTCTGCAGATGAATGAATCTATATGAACCATAGACCTCACTGATTTTCTTTCTGGGTTTTTGCCCCTTGGATTCAACAATGAAATTCATGGATAGTAGCAGAAGACAAAAAAAAGAAATAAAATTAATTTTGAATGGAAGAATAAAAGGAGAGGGATCTCCCTGTGATGTAAGGGAGAAACATTTGGAAAGCTTCTTCACTTGAATATACTAGTTCAGAAATTAGGCTTTGGACAAAAATGTTTATCAGAGTCCATACTCAACAGATATTCAAAGTGTTAAGGTTAATTTTTGAAATCTATTCTGTACAGTTGTTGGGAAGGTACCAAGGCTGTTGACTTGACCCATAACTTTCTATTTGTCTGTGTGCTTTTAGTTCTTAAGTCTGAATTTTTTATAACTTCCATTTGGGTCCACCCTCATTTTTATTTTCCTGCCACTCTGGGTCAAAGAATTGGACTGGAATGCTTAACCTCACAGGGTTGCATTCACATTTGAAAAAACCCTTTCTGGGGCACATTATATTCATTAATGATTAACTAAACTATCTTAATAAGAATGGAAGATGAAAGCTGCCAATCACAAGAAATGAAACAATGGGTTCTAATATTATTAAATTACAATGTGAGGACAAAATTTTCTCCCCTTATTAAGATCTGCCCTATTTGATCAGGGGACACTTCTAGGTGAAGGCCTTCACTCTTGCCCAAAGAGCTAAAATACAAAGGTCTCCCTGAGTCCCTATGAAATCAAACATCTGTCATTTGGCCTACTGATTTCTGAAGAAAGCGGTTCCTAATACTTTCTGTGACCTTCACTCGACAGTGCCTTTACATACAAAAGTATGTAAAGAGAGAGTCTCTGGGTAAAATTAACAATGGGAAACTCACTTAAAGTTGATGGCATTATGATGATGGTAAGGGAGACTGGTCAAACAATAACCTGTGTTACAACCCCTTGAGTGTAAATTGGAAAAAAAAAAAAAGATTTAAGGTGCAGATTTTAAATACGTCGAACTGTCTAATCCCTTTGCTGTGATAAAATGTGTTGTGTAAATTAAAAGTACAGATAACATACAGCAAAACTAAAAATTTCAAGTGCAAGTATCTTCCAGGAAAAGAAAACAGAACCTACTCTGCCAGAGGTCTACTAGAAGTGAGAAAGGCCTTTTAGGAAAAAGTGACCCTGGGAAAAGTGATCAATGTTATCTTAACCAAGATTAGTTTTAGGAGGAAATAACTTGACCTGGGGGGGGGAAGAAATAGCTAAATTTAAAATAGCTAGATTGTGGAACCAACCTATATGCTCTTCAACAGATGAATGAATAAAGAAACTGGTATATATCATGATGTAATATTATCCAGTCATAAAGAAGAAGAATATTTTGACATTTGCAGATAAATGGATGCAATTAGAGAATATTATGCTAAGTGAAACAAGCCAATCCCATAAAACCAAGGGCAGATTATTTTCCCTGATAAGTAGATGATGATACATATTTGGGGTGGTGGGTGAGAGATAAATGGAGGAACTTTAGATTACATAGAAGAAAATAAGATGGAGGGGGTATGAAAAATGGAATGAGAAAGACATCATTACCCTATGTACATGTATGATGACAAAAATGGTATAAATCTACATTTGCAAAACCATAGAAACAAATATATGTGCCCCATTCATGTACAATGAATTAAAATGCTGTCTTTCAAAATAAAATAATAATAATAAAAGAAGAGGCACTCATTCTCTTCTGGACAGTTGTTTAAGTTGTACAATAAGTCTGCTTTGCCAGATATCCTACTCTGCCTCTTCTGCCTGTTGAAAAATCTCACATTGATGAATACCAATTTGTGCAAGACTTGACACCTATAAAATATTAAAATGTGATGTCAATTGCTCTGAGGATTTTTCTTTGTAAGAGAAACAGAAGACTTAAGATCTTGAACAGGCTTCATTTTCATGAATAACCTAAATATACCTGACTTAGAAATCTGAAAATAAATTTGTCTGAGCCTTACCTAAATATTCTATAAAAGTTCAAAAATAAAAGTTCATGTAGATTTAACCAGTAAGTGCTATCTTTTATACTTTATGTCTGGCATAGGGCAACACTGCCATTTAGAAAACTTACCTGTGTCTGTCTGCTTTGACTAAGTCTAATTTGAATTATTAACACTGTTCCCTAAATGTATAAGAGATTTAAGGCTATCATTTATTTTTACTAGTACTGCTAAACTCGGTAAGCCTGTAAATGTTTGTGGATTCTGAATTTTACTGTGAAAATTAAACATAGTTAATATAAGGACATCTGTATAATGGTGATACTACTAGTTCTTTGTATGTTAAGTATACTCAAGTTTTTCTAAAATACAAAATATAAATATAAAGCTTGGAAAAGCACTTTACCATACTGGTGTCCACCAAACTAAAGTTGTCTCAATTGGTAATTTTAAATCATATAGAAATAAAAAAATTAAATTGGAAATTTATATCATTCAATATTCTGTAACTGAACTTGTTATCAATAAGATGTATGTAAAAATTTTTGTTACACTGGGGTAAAAATTTAAATTTTAAAAAGTTAATGAAAGCCTGATCTATTTAAAGGTGTATATTGTAAAACATACAAGGATTTCGCCACTTTCCAACAAAAAAGGATCAAAAATCTCTAGCTTTTCTTTGATTCATGTTTCAGATGTAATGTATCATTATTTGTGAAGAGCCCAACCTAACCTGAGATAAGGCTCTGCCTCCCACCTTGCTCCATTTTAGAAAGGCTCCCAAATAGGTAAGTCTTATGCTCATTTAAAGTTGTGTTCAAAAGGTGGATTTTTGTTGTAAAGACTACTGTTGTCTCAAAATAAACAGGAAAAAAAATATAAGTAAGGTTTGGGATTATAAAAAAAGTTGTGATTCTTGGACCATAGCTATTATACAAACAATGAATATGACCTTGGTCACTAAAATAATATTCTCAATTTGGCCTTCCCTCTGATATTCACATAATACTCACACTGTTGCTTGTGACACACATTATATCCTCACTTGATCTCTGATATTTATATGATAACTTCCATGTGGCCTCTGACATTCACACAATGTTCTCACTTGGTCTGTGACTCTAACTAAATACTTACATCATAATCCTTACAGTCATAATATATCTACACTATGGCCCCTGATGTTGAAAATATTTTCTCATTCTATTCTCTGACACATAATATTCTCACTTTTCTTATGTCACTCACATAACACTCTGTGTGACCTCTGATACTCATATATTACCACTCTGTGAACTTTCACACTCAAATTATACCCTTACTGTGAACTCTGACACGGACTTAATACCTTCAGTGTGGCCTCAGATTATATCCTAAGTGTGATCACTGACACTCGCACGTTACACTCACTGTGGTCTGTGATGCTTACATAATGCCCTCATTATGACTTATGACTCTCACATTATAACCTCATTGTGACCTCTGATGCTAATGTAATATACTCACTGTGGTCTCAGACACTCACATATAACCTTTCTGGGACCTCTGACACTTACAATACTCTCAGTGTGACCTCTGACAGTCATATAATAATCTCAGTGTGACCTCTGATTCAGATATAATATCCTTTCTTTGACTTCTGACTCTCACATGATTCCCTCAAAACAGCCTCTGACACTCACATAACACCCTCACTTTGTTTTTTGACACTCAAATATTATCCTCAATTTGCCCTGTCACTCATATTATACCTCACTGTGACCTCTGACACTCAGGTAGTACCCTCTGTTTTACCAATGATGCTCACCAAATACCCACACAGTGACCCCTGAAGTTCACATTATACCATCAACATAGCCTCTTAGACTCACATAATACACCCATAGTGACGTATGACACTGAAAACATATCCCTCTTGTGACCTCTGTCACTCGAAAAAATCCCTTCAGTATGACTTCACGTACAATCATGATACTTTTACTGTGGCCTCTGAAACTGACATAATAACCTCACTTTTTTCTCTGATACTCATATCTCCTCATCGTGGCTTGTAAAACTCAAATAAAACCCTAAGTGTGACATAATAACCACACTGTGACCACTGACACTGACATAATATAATTATTGCTTCCTATGAAACTCACTTTACCTCCCTATGGCATGAGACACTCAAAGAATATCTTCACTGTGACTCTGATAGTCACAATATAGCCTGACTTGACTTCTGACACTCAACAATATCCTCACTCTGATATTTCACACTCACAAAATAAGCTCATTGTCATTTGTGACATTCAAAATTATCCTCATTTGCCCTTTGACACTAATGTCATACCTTCAATGTGACATTTGACACATTATACCCTCACTCTGACCTCTGACACAAATGTCCTCCATTGGCCTCTATCACTGACTTGATACCCTCATCTAACATCTCACACTCACAAATTACCCTCATTGTGATCTCTAACCCTTACTTATTACCCTCACTGTGGTCTATGACACTCATAAAATAAACTCACTGTGGTCTCTGACAGACACATAATACCATCCTTTGGCCTCTAACTCTGAAATGATATCCTCAGTGTCACCTCTGTTACTCATATAATCTCAGTGTGTCCTCTCTCATACACATAATGTTCTTAAATGACCTGAGTCACTCACAGAATACCCTCAGTGTGTCCTCTGGCTCTCACATAATTCCCCTTCTGAGACCTGAGACACTCAAATAATATTCTCATTGTTCTTTTTTAGAAACTGACATAATACTTCTGTGGCTACTCATACTCACTGTGATCTTTGACACATTATTTTCTGAAATGACTTTGGACACTTTCATTTATCTTCAATGGTGCCTCTGATACTCACCTAATTTTCTCACTTGTTATATAACACTCACATGATATCCTTACTGTGAGTCTGATAGTCACATAATATCCTCACATGACCTCTGACACTCACATAATGTCTTCACTGTGAGCTCTTGTAATCAAAATATAAACTCACTGGGACCTCTGTTAGTTATGTATTACCCTCACTTTGGATTATGACATTCACAAATATCCTCACCTTACCTCTGACACTAATGTAATGTTCTCATGTTGACTGCTGACACTCAAATAATAACCTCACTGTGATCTCAGACACTCATATTATGCACTCAATTTGACCTCTGACACAGACATTATATCCTTAATGGGCCTCTGACACATAATATCATCAATGCTACCTGTGACACATAACTATACTGTGACCTCTGACACTCACATAACACCCTCACTGTACTTTCTGACACTCACATAAATCCCCAATTCTGGTCTCTGAAAATCACATAATACACATATTTTGACCTCAGACACAGAGTACTACCACTCTGGTCTCTATTACTCACATAATATCACACTCTGTCCTCTAAAAGTCACATAAATATTATCACTGGGTCCTCTGACACACAGAAAATATCCTCACTTTGACCTCTGACATTGACATAATACCCTCATTTTTATGTCTGAAACTGATAAAAAATACCCTCTGTCACTCATAATGTCATCATTTTTGTCTCTGATCCTGACATAGTATCCTCATTCTAATCTGTGATACTCATGTAATACCCTCATGTGTACTCTGATACTCTACAAATACCTTCAATGTGGCCTTATACACTCACATAATATAATTGTCACCTCTGACACTCACATAATACACTCACTAAGGTCCAATACAGTCACTGTGACTTGAGACACTCATAATATCCTCATACTGGACCTTGATGTGACAAAATACTCTCGCTGTGGCCACTGACACCCACATAATTTCCACAGTGTTGTCCTTGTGATTGACAGTATATCCCAACTGTAACATCTGACCCTCATACAATATACTTTCTGGGACAGTTGCCACTCACATATCCTCATTTTGTTCTGACACTTAGAACAAAATGTTTGGCCATGACTGTGGCCTCTGACACTTACATAATATACACAATTAAATATCTGACATTTACTTAATACCCTCACTCTGGCCTCTGAACCTCAAAATATATCATTACATTGGCCTTTGACATTCATATAATATCCTCAATGTGGCCTCTGATATTAATATAATACCCTCACTATGGCCAATAAGACTCACATAATTCCCTCACTGGGAATACTGGAGGCTACTCTGACACTCACATAATATCATCACTCTTACCACTGACACATAATATTCTCAATGTGACCACTGTGACCACTGTCACTCATTGAGTATCTTCCCTGAGGCCTCTGACATTCAATAAATATGGTCTGGCCTCTGACACTGATATGTCATCAGTGTGGCCTCAAACATTTATATAAAATCCTCACGGTGCCCTCTGACACACAATATCCTCACTATGGTCTTTGACTCTCACATAATATCTTGGGTCCTCTGACACTCTTACATTATACTCACTGTTGCCTTGAAAATCACATAATATCTTTCTTTGGTCTGACTCAAAAAATTCCCTCACTTTTACCTTGATACTCCCATAAAACCCTGATTGTGGCCTCTGACACTCACATATAAACCTCAATGTGGCCTCTGACTTTCACAAAATATCTCCACTGTGACTTCTGAAACTCACATAATAAAATGTTCTCTCTCACACTCACATAATACCCTTTTTTGGACTCTGATATTCACATAATATCCTCGCTATGAATAATTACATGCACATAATGTCCAAACTGTAACCTCTGACTATTACATAATACTCTTTCTCTGGTCTCTGGCACACATAAAATATCCTTCGTGTGGCCTCTTAAATTCACATTACACCCTCACTATAACATCTGACACTCACATAAAGTCCTTATCTGGCCTCTGACATTCATATAATATCCTTTCTATGGCCTCAGTTTCTCACATAATATTCTCGTTCTGACTAATAACATTGACAAACTGTCCTCACTGTTGCCACTGAGATCCAGATATTACCCTCACTCTGGCTTCTGAAACATAATATCTTCACTCTGACAGCTCACATTCACATATTTTCTTTAATCTGCCTACCAACACTCACATAATATTTTTATGATGACCCTGACACTCTAGTAATTACCTCACTAAAGCCACTGACACAGAATATCCCTATGTGGTCTATGACACTTACTTATCCTCATTCTGCTTCCTTTTACATAATATTCTCCCTTGACCTCTAACACTCACATAATATCTTCACTGTGGCCTAAAATGCTCAAAGTATTTGCCATGTAGACTCTCACATTTACATACAATCCTTACTTGACCACTTTTTAAAAAATACCTTTTATTTTTAAAGTTTAATATGTAAATTACAGAAAAAATAAAAATACAAGCAAAGAACAAAGTTATTAATTTTCAAGCAGCTTAATTGGACATGACTTCCAGGTCATGTGTATACATACACAACATCACATTTTATGTGATTGATATCATTGTGAGTATCATGCTTTTCCACACATAAATATTCACCAAAACAAAATCTAATACCTACCTCTTTTTATCACTTACATTCACATAATATCATAACTCTATCACAAGAAACACATAAACACCCTCACTCTGGCTTCTGACACTGATATGTTTACACTTGACCTCTGACACTAACATAATATCTTCACTATGGAAGCTGACACTCACATAATACACTCATAGTGACTGAAGACTGTAATACCCTTAATGTGACTGCTGACACTTCCAAAATATCCTTAGTATTCTCTGTGTCCTTTAGTATTAACATAATATTCATACATTGGAATTTATAACTAATACAGTAGTTGTCCTTTGGCTTATAATGTCAACATGTTATCAATCATTTTACATCCAAAACTAGTAGTTTTCTTGAGTCCTTTCAAATTTATGTAATATGGAATATGTGGCCCCTTAAACTCATATAAATACTGTCATTTGGTGCTGGGTGTGTGGCTTACTGTTAGAGTATCTGCCTAGCACAAGTGAGGCACTGGGTTTAATCCTGAGTAACACATAAAAATTAAATAAATTAAATTTAATTTAAAAAAGAATTTTGTTATTGTTTTAAACTATTCCTTATTTCTATACTGATATTATATTTATATTATAGCATTAAAACTGCTGTAATCTCTAGCCTTTGGCTGTTCATAATAACATGCTTTCCATTCTATAAAATCTAAACCTAACAGAATAGCTGCCTAACTTGGTACCCTTAATATCAATGTGATAAATTTGTTTTACCCTCTAAAACTAATAGCTGCCATGTGGTCTTTAATGCTAAAGAAATGTCCTTACTATTCCACATTAAACTAATATAGTAGATTCCCGGGAACTTACAGTTGATCATAATATCCATAGTGACCACCTAAAACAAATATAATAGCTCCCTGTAGACTTCAATAATAATACAATATTCCTATTATGGCTGTTCCATGTCTTTTTTAACAGTCTAGGCATACAATAGCATGGAAAACTATATAAGAGATGTTCTGTCCTTTAATATTAATATAATTTGCCTGATATTACAACATCAATAATAGATATCACAGTCATTCAGAGTACTCAAATACTAATATACTATTCAAACTGGAGTATCAAATACAAATATAGAAGCTGTGCTGTGGCCTCTAAATCTAATGTGTTATTCATAGCTTAGTATTTAAAATGAATATACTAGTTCCTCTCTACCTTAAAATACTAATATGGCATCCATAATATCACCTAAAAAACATTGAAATATATGTCCTGTAGCCTTTAATATTACTCTATGCCATCTTCTCCATAAACCCCGAAACCAATATAATAACTTACTTGTGGATTCTAATACTCATTTAATATCCTTGATATAATATCTAAAACTAGTAAACATGTGTTCTGTAGCATTAGCATTAGCATATTTGTATTATACAACCTTATGCTAATAAAATATCTGCATTTTTGCCATTAAATAATTTTATGAGTTATCATTAAAATGAATGTACTAACTAAAATGTTGATTTTAATCCTAAGATGATATGCATACTTGAGTTTCTAAAAATGACTCAAAGGTTTATTTGTGGCTTTTAATACTAATATGATATCCATACTATGACACAACAAAGTGATATGTTAGCTACCCTTTAAAATTGATCTAATATTAATACTATATGAAGTACAACTAATATAATAATGGTCCTGAGGTTTTAATACTATTAAATTTTCCACAGTATAGCATTTAATATTAACATAATAGCTTCTACAGATTCTGGATATTGATAGAAGAGTTGTGTGATAGCATCTATTATAAATGTAATATCTGTTAAGTAGTCTATTATGCAAAAATAATAGACTACTATTATAAATAATATAATGTCATAATAAAACACCTCAAGAAAATGCTATATCTGTCCTTAGTTATTAATAGTAATACCAATACTACACCATCCAAAAGTAATGTAATAGTTGTCCTATGGATTGTAGTCCTATTATAGAATCCATGCTAATATAAAATTCTCATGACTAGGGCTGCTCTTCATGAGCTTCACTGGCAGTGAGCAGAGAGGTGAGAGAGAGCACTAACTGGAACAAAGATGCAAGTTCTCAACAGGCTCCATTAGAAACAAACCATGCCCAGTAACTGAAAGAGTTCAGAAGGCAGCTGATCAAGCCACATATAAAGCATTGTCTTTGTCCCACTTCTCAGGGAGGAATATGCCACCAATAATGCAAATCCAATGAAACATCCCTCAGTCATACACAGGGATCCATGCCACCTGGGATTTGACCCTTCTGATCTGAGTTGCAGTCTTGCACCTGAGATCAACCAGGTGGCCCCTAAGTTCCATGGTCTCTTTGTCAGGATCACCATACCCTGAATACACAGCTGCAGATGTGAGGACATGAGGAGGGACATATGTAGCCTGCACTTCCATGCTGCTGCTTGCTAATGAAGACCAGAATGCAAAGTCTGTGGGCTGTGTTTACAGGGTGTTTCAATCCTACTTTGACATTGATTGTTCTGGGCTTCACACTGTGCCTTTAATTACTGTATTTGCCTAATTTGGATTTCAGTAGGGAAGCTGTGGTCATATTACTTTAAAATTTTTATTTTTGTCTACATTGGTCTAAATGTCAGAAAAATCATAATTTTAAAAAATGTATGTTCTTGTGATTTTTCTATTGAGACTTTGGCACACTACACCTTTGTCATGAATGCTCTTCTTAGAAAGGGAATAGTACAGCCTTCAAAGCTTGGAGTCTCAGTATTTGGATCTGGTGATGCTGTGCTTCAGAGTGTGAAATTCAGGACTGGGACAACTGTGTAAAGAACCACATTGAGGATATTGGTAGAAAGATGTATTAGAGGCAAGGGACTAACACTCAGGTAGGCTTCATTGATATACTTGTTCAAGGGAGTTCTTTGTTAAGACAGTGAATCTGTTTCCAGTGGAATCAAACCCCTCTGGAACCCAGGATTCACAACCACTTTTCTGTGATTCCTTTTATTCCTGTTTTAGAAAATTAAGCAATGATCCAAGCAAATCAATTTTTAGGCATATTCCAAGAGTGGTCAGTGAAGAGAAATTATCATTAACT
Source organism: Sciurus vulgaris (assembly GCF_902686455.1). NCBI lineage: Eukaryota > Metazoa > Chordata > Mammalia > Rodentia > Sciuridae > Sciurus > Sciurus vulgaris. The sequence continues at coordinate 13,279 of NW_027632717.1, read as the reverse complement.
GACCTTGTTAGCTTAAAGACTTTTTACACTGACTTGGAAACTGCCTAACCTTCTGCTCATTTCATGGTCCTATCAGGCCTGCCAAAGCTCATATAGGGCTCTTTCTCCTTCATGAAGAAACAGTGGGTAGGAAATATTATCACATAATGCCATAATGTCATAAGGTAAATACCTACAGGAGTAGTAGATAAGGGGGAGAATTTTTCATGACTTCTATTGTTACCAACTTAAAAAACAGGGACTATTTCCTTTTTTCAAATTCACTGGTGCTTCAGGGCTTACCAAATTCAGCACCATTCAAAGTTGCAGGTCTTCCTTGTGATCCGCCCCATTGTTGTTCCCCAGTAAATTTCAAGGAACATAGAAGCATTCAGCAATGCCTTATCCTGGGAGCGCTCTGACAGTGGTGATTGCACATATGAGTATTGATATTCAAGTCTTTCCAAGCCAGTGGTCTATCATCAGACTCTCACCTTTGTAGGAAGGTAATGAGAAGACAATTCTGTGTGCACAGGCAAAATGGTTCTAAGGCTTTGAGATGGTTTGCTAATTTTTGATGTTTCTTAGTAGAAGAGAACGAGGTCAGCTTCTTGTGTTCATTCAAAAGTGGCCACACGGCACTCAGTGAACCTGCATTAGATTAATGACTATCCCCTGAAGAAAGTGGTTAACTAGTCCTTTTCCATTTTTCAAAACTGAATTGTTAGTCCTTCTCTCTGTTCCCATAACCTTAGCTATTTAATAAATATTGACTTCTGAGTTTGTTGTATGTTCTTCTACTGGGGCCTTCTTTACAACTTTTAGGTAGAAGAATAGAAAGAAACTGTCTTCAAAAACACACAGAAAAGCAAGTGACCTGCTATGACCTTGAAAGAAGCAATGCAGATGTTCCCTAAATAAATAAGAAAGAGAATTCCATTCCCATGGTTATGACCATGGTATTGAACAAAGTTTTGGCAAATTCACACCATCACTTCTTCTTAATACAAATTGCATTCATGAATTTTATAATCAAAATATTATCAGTTATGTGAGGCATTTAGAAATGAAAACAGAAATGCCAGTTCCTTGCTATTTAATGGGGTCCCTGGAACTTTGCCTTCTGCCACACAAAATATTCCAAAAAATCTCTGAAATTATAGCAGTGCCACTGCTATAGGACTATGGAGGCAAAGAAATGAGACTTCTGATGACTACATCTAGGAAGTGAAATACCATGACTCTTGCTGATTTATTTTTCTTTAAAACCACATGATGATGTGGATTCAGTTAGATGGGGAATCTACAGGTTTTGGACAATAGAATTCTCTGGTGCCAGTGATCCCTTGACACACATGATACAATGTGAGGAATTATTGAAACAATTCTAAATATCATTGATGCATTGGAAGGTCTATGGCACAGGGAATCTATCTCTGAAAATCAGTTATGAAAAATTTCCAATGGGGCAGAGTGGAAACAAGGACAAGGTAGAAGTTTATTTCCCCTCTTTCACTGTTGGACTCACATCATGGTAGAGTTGTTTGTCATCCCTTGTCACTCTCCTTACTGTGTTGTGTTTTCTGTATGTTGGTGCATTACAGACACGTGACTCAAACATTATGATTCCCAAGGAATATGTATATAAATGGCCTTATACACCTGATGACAACTTCAAAAGTATATAGTAGAATAATCCCAGGGGAATAAATTGGAAAAGTGTTCAGGCCTCAAAAGGCATAATGACTTCTTTAGGACCACTCACATGGCCAGAAGGAGGAAATGGTCTGATTCAAACTGTTTCTCCAAACCAGGTGATTTGGCTACACCTTGGACAGTATGGGGACCAGATTCAGGGTGTGTTGGTGTAACCATGTCCACTTGTGTATATGTTAAGAGAAGATGGGAGAAACCTGCATATCAGTGGGCCATTAGAACCACCCTGTGTGAGAAAGGGCTTTGGCTATGGAGTCCTCAAGGAAGTGAACTCACTTCCTTGACAGTAGAACACACAGAACCTGGAACTCTAGTAGCTAGGAACCCACATTATAGATAAACTCACATTCTGCTCACTTGTGTTGAGACAGCAAGTCCAGAACCATAAAATTCTTGTTGTCTACTCATCTTTGGATGCTTATTTCTCAGGAAAGCCTTTCCCAAGATTGGAAGCACTGTATCAATGTTGGAACCATAAACTCTGGTGATATGATATTTCCCAAGAAGATCAGAGGTGAAAGAGGACAGGACATTGAAAGTGAGTAGAGTCTAGCCCTCTGCTCAGATTCACATTTAGATAGCACCAGATCCTTAGAAATTTTTGTCTGTGTGTGGTTATATTTGTGTCTTATATTTGTGATTCATTGAATTTGATGTTGATCAAGCTGTGATACTATCCTTTAAAAGAGTGCCACCTTACATCATTTCCTCCACATTTCAGAGAGAGAATACTACATATTTGAATGAGTACAAAGTAGTACTTCACAAGCCCTAGTAACTATACTTCTTAGCAAGTCTTCTGTAAACACCTTAGAGAGTCTTTCTACTAACCTCAGAGAACCTGCAATACACACCTCAGAGAAAACTTTTGGCTCACCACAGAGACCTTTCCTATACACTGCAAATAGCCCTTGTATTCACTTATGTGAACACTACACTCTCATGAATACGCCTTCCTAAAAACCTCATAAAGTCCTCCTACACCCTTCAGGGGGCCCTCCCTACATGTCAGAGAGCCCATCCTACATAACAATGAGAATCCTCTTAACACCTCAGAGAATCTTTCCTTCACACCTCAAACTCACTTCTCCACACGTCTAAATAATGACTCCCTACTAATACCAAGAGCTTTTTCTACACACGTCAAATTCCCATTCGTATATCCCATAGAGACACTGCCTCCACACTTTATTGAGCAACAATTATACAACTCAGAAAGTCTTTCCAATACACCCCAGAGAGTACTCCCTATAAATTCCAGTGAGATGTTAATTTAAACCATGTTAATTCAAAGAATTCCCATGCTACAAACAACACACCGTAGAACACAATCCAGATAAAACTACTCACAAAAATGCCTTCTACACTCACCTTTGAGAGTTGGCCTGACACACCTCAGAGAAGACGGGATACACTGTTGAGTGACCTTCCTAAAAAACGTGGGGATTCCCCATAATATACTCAAATAATACTCCCATTACTTCTCATTATGTTCTACCTACTCATATCTGGTAAATTTCATTGTTCATTTCTGAGGGCCCTAACTACTCAACGGAGAGCTCCCCTATGCAGACAAAAGCCCTTCTACACCCCTCATAGATTCCTCCTGCACATGTAGTAGAGGACTCCTACACACCTCAAATCAACTGCAGTACAAATCTCAGAGAACATTCCCTTCATACTTCAGTGAACACTTCTTAAACACATAGCAGTCACCTCTCCACACAGCTCAGAGCCCTACCTACTCATGTCAATTGCCCTTTCTACAGAATTCAGAGGGCCATCGATGCACACCTTAGACACATTTCCTATACACATTTTTTATCAATCACTATATCAATGATGGGACCAGATAACCGTTGTTACACACCACACACCATACCTCTACACACCTCAGAGTGCCATAATTTCACTTTCCAGAGGGCCCTGTTGCACACCTCATGGAGCCCTCCATTAAAACTTTAATTTGTCCTCATTTATCTCAGAGATTTCTCCTTACTCACCATAGATGTCCACAAATACACACCTCAGTTAACTCTTAATTTTTACCAATGAGCACCCACATTATACACCTCATTTAACATGTATGTGTATGTCCAACCAAAACACCTCAGGTTTTCTCTTCTATCCTCAAATATTCCTCTCACCACACCTGAGTTTATTCTTTCTACTCATATCAGAGATCTCAATATTCACTGTAGATGTCTCTCCCTACATAACTGAGATAGCATTTCTACTATGTCAATCAGGCCTCCTACACCCCTCAAAGATCCCTCTTTCCACCAAATATAGACCTCCTTACACAACTCTGGGAGCCCTCCAAAAACACATCAGAATGTTATCCCTCTGAATTTCAATTAGCCCTCACTACACATCCTAGTGAACCTACATTGCAAAGCTCAAAGTCCAGCCTACTCATCTCCATGATTCTTAACTTCAGACCATATAAATTCCCCCTTCTACACTTCATGGAATCCTCCCTTCTATGTATGCTTCTGCTACACACCTCAGAAAACACTACACACACATCTCAGATAGACCTCAATATTCACCAAAAACTCCCTCTACTCACCTCCAAGTGCCTTATCTACACACCTGAGAGATTCTGGCTACTATCCTAAAAGATACCTTCCACCAAAGAGTATTCTCTTTGCTTATATCAGATGGATTTCTAACCCTAACACTAGGCCCACCATGCACTCCTGCATGGGCAAAAGCCATTTTTTACACCTCATAGATAGCTTTTGCACACTTAATGGAGACTTCTCTACACACCTCAGAGAGCCCACACAAGAAACTGCAGAGAGCCCTTCCCTTCCTACACACCTCACATGCACCTTTTTCCACATCTCAGAAAGCCCTCCAAACTCATATCAAGCACCCTTCCTACACAACAGAGGAACATCCATTCACACCGTAGAAGCCCATAGTACACACATAATTTATCAATCCCTACAGAACTCAGAGAACAGTTCCCAAGTACACACCTCTCTACATTACTTTTACAATTCAGAGGACTCTGTTACACCTTATAGAGCCCTCCTTTCAAACCTCAGATTGTCCTCCTTATTTATGTAAGAATTCTCCACTTACTCACCTTAGAAATACATATCTACACCCCTCAGAGAGTACATACCTCTCACCAAAAGAGGACAATCCCTAAACACCCCATTCAACTCTCCTCCCTAAAAGTCTTAGAGAGGCTTCCATACAAACCTCAGAATGCCATTTTATCAAACCTCAAACCTCAAAAAATGCTACCTGTGCATCTCTGTTAGCCTGCACTACTCACAAAAATGTTCTCTATTCACATCCCAAGGCCAAAACTACAAAACTCAGAGAGTCCTCTTGAAACTCCCTTGAGTGTCCTTCCAAAACACCCCAGAGATTTCCTATACTATCTTCAAAGAATCCTCCCATCAAACTTTAGTATGTTCTCCATACTCAAATCAAAGACATCACACTATTCACTTCAGAGGGCCTTCCCTACACAACTGAGACAGCATTTCTCCTCAGATGTAAAGCCCTCTGACACCCCTCATAGATTCTTCTGCACATCTAATAGGGACCACCCTATACACCACGAGAGACTTCCCTTCAAGTATCAGTGTGCCATCCCTTTGCATTTTAATGAATCCTTACTAAACATCTCAGGGAACCTACACAGCAGAGTTCAGAGAGCCCTCCCTACTAATCTCAGTGAATCCAACCTACATACCAAAGAGATACCCCACTCCACACCTCAAAATGCCTCCCTTTCTATATGAATTTGTCCTCCATACTCATCTTATAGAGCTCTCTCTGCTCACCTCAAATGGCTCTCTGAGCACAACTCAATAGAGTTCTTTCTACTCACTGCAGTAAACACTCTGTATAGACCTGTGGGAGCCCTCTCAATCACTCACATTTGGACCTCGCACTCATGTCTAATAGTCCTCTGACATGTCATAGAGTACTTTAAGACACCTCAGTTTACTCTGCACAGCTCAAAGACCACACACTACTAACCTCAGAGAGCCCTCACTACACACCTTAGAGTATCCTCCATGCACATAAATAAAAGCACACCCTAATAACCTCAAAGCAATATCTACACACCTCAGAGAAACATCTGTACATACCTCACTGCATACAAACTACACTTGTTTTAAAGCACCTTCTGCTAACTATACTTCTTTGCAAGTCCTCTCTAATACCCCAAATAGTCTATCTGTGCAACTCAGAGAGCCTTCAGTGCACACTTCAGAGAACACATTTAAGTCACTACATAGGCCTTCTATGTACACACAAATGCTGACCCTGATCCTAAACCTAACCTTAAACCTAATCCAAACTCTATCCCCAAGCTCTCCCTCCTAAAATAGAGGGCCCTCCCTGACCATGATCCTGGCCATGACCATGACCTTGACTCTAAACCCTAACCCTAACCACAACCCACACCCTATCCTCATAGTTTTTTTTTTCCTTCTATATCAATTTGCCCTCCCTACTCATCTCTCAGAGATCTCACTACTTCCCTCAAAAGGCCCTACAAACACAACTCACTGAATCCTTTCCACACATGACAAAGCACCTTTCCTCTGCACTACTGTGTGCCCTCCCAACTCACATCAGTGGCACATCCACACACGTTAAATTGTTCTATGACACACATCTTGGAAACCTCCTACACTCCTTATAGAGCCCTCTTTACACAACACAGAAGGCACATGCTACCAACCTCAGAGGGCACTTCCTACACACCTGAGTGTACCCTCATACACATCAAAAGTAGCCCTCCCTACCCACATCAAGAGCAGTCCCTAAACACCTCAGAGAACTATCCCTACACACTTCAGTGAGGCATGTCTCTATACCTCACTGGGTACAAAATATACTCATTTCCAGGAATTTCCTACTAACGATTTTTCTTGGCAAGTCTTTAAACACAACAGAGAGCCTGTCTACTCACCTTGGAAAGCTTTCAATACACACCTCAAAGATTCCTTTCAACTCATCACTGAGTCATTCTTTATACACTGAAAATACTGACAATGACCCTTAACATAACACTAATCCTAACCATAACCATAAACACAAGCCCTCCCAGATACCACAGAGGGCTGTCCCTGACCCTGACACTGAGGATGATATGGATCCTGATCCAAAACTGTAAGCCACACCCTAACACTAACATAAAATTTAGAATCCTTTCCCTTTTATATCAGTTTGTCTTACCTACTCATCTCACAGTGCTCTCAATACTCACCTCAAATGGCTGTCTGTAAACAACTTACTGAGATTTTTATACCCAGAAAAGAGCACCATCCCTATGCACATCTGTGAACCCTTTCAACTCTCTTCAGGGGGCCCTCCCACACACATCAAGCAGCCCTCCTACTACCATCAATGGGCCCTCCCTACATACCTCAGAGAAACCTCCTATGCAATGAAGAGAACCAAGACAACCTTTCCTCCACACCTAAAACACACCTCCCTACACATCTGAGTAATTCCTCCCTATTTAAATCAACAGCCCTTCATACACACTTAAAAGTGCCATACGTACACACCTTAGGGATGCTTTCTTAACAAGTTTTTGAGCAACACCTAAACAATAAAGAAAGTCCTCTTTATACACCCCAAAGAGTACTCCTTAGAGATTCCATAGAAATATTTATTCAAACTTCAGAATGCCTTTACTAAACACCTTAGCAAACACTGCCTATGCATCTCAGATTGACCTCACTACACACCAAAAAGTTTCCCCTAAATACTTCTGAGTGCTGTACTTACACAACTCAAAGACCACTTGTGATACTCCTTGGATTGATCTTCCTAAACAGCATTGATATCCCCTCTAGTATCCTTAAAGAACACTTCCATCACACCTCAGTGTATTCTCCCTATTAATATCAGATGGATATCACTATTAATTTCAAAGGGCCCTTGTACACAAACCAGAAAGAACTCCTACACAGACAAGCCATTTACACCCACAGAGATTTCTGCTTCACACCTGATACCTCCCAACACATATCAGAGCACCTGACCTACAAACCTCAGGGGGACCTTGGTCCCTACCTCAGAGTACCCTACCTACACCCATTACAGACACCTCCCTATACAACTGAGAAAGCCCTCCATCCTCACAACAGGTGCCCTTACAAATTGCAGGGCATTCCATGCACATTTCAGAAATAATACTTCCCACACACCTCATTGAGCAATTCCTACATATCTCAGAGAACTGTCACTAAACACCACACACCACTTTTCTGCACACCTCAAAATGCCCTACTATCAAATTCAGTGGACCTGTAACCAACTTCATAGAGCTCTCCCTTCAAACCTCAATTAATCCACCCAATTCATTTCAGAGATCTCTTCTTATTCACATTAAGGGGACACACAACTTGGGCATTCTTAATACTCACCTAAGATCACCATCCCTATACACCCCAATCAAGAGTCCTCCCTAAAAAATCTCAGAGAGACTTCCATACAAACCTTAGAATGCCCTTTAAACAAACCTCAGGAGACTCTACCTGTACATCTACTACATAACTCTCACTACCCAGCAAAATATCCTCCCTATTCAGCTCCAGACACCATAAGTAGAAACCACAGGTATTCCTTTAAGTGCCCTCTTAAGCTCAATTCACAATAGCCAGACTGTGGAACCAACCTAGATGCCCTTCAATTGATGAGTGGATAAAGAAGCTGTGGTGTATATATATAAAATGGAATATTACTCCACCATAAAGAATGATAAAATTATGGCATTTGCAGGCAAATGGATGAAATTGGAGAATATCATGCTAAGTGAGATAAGCCAATCTCAAAAAGCCAAAGGAAGAATGATATCGCTAATAAGTGGATGATGACACATAATGGGGGGAGGGAAGGGTTAGTGTTAGGGTTAGAGTTAGGGTTAGGGAGGGGGGCAAGTATGGAGGAAGGAAGCACTGTATAGAGGGAAAAGAGGGGTGGGAGGGGTGGGGGGAAGGGAAAAAATAACAGAATGAATCAAACAACATTACTCTATGTAAATTTATGATTACACAAATGGTATGCCTTTATGCCATGTACAAACAGAGAAACAACATGTATCCCATTTGTTTACAATAAAAAAATGCCTTCAATTCCATCCACTATCCTCAACAAACACTCCCATCACACCTCAGTGTGTTCTCCCTACTCATATTATATATATCTCACTGTTGCCTTGAGAGAACCCTCCCTACACAACTGAGAAAGCCTTTCTAATCAGTCATAAAGCCTTCCTACACATCTCATATATCCCTCTGCACACTCTAAAAGGGACTTATCAAGACATCTCTGAAAGCCCTCCCTACACATATCAGAGTTCTGTCCCTATGTATTTCAATGACCCTTACTTCTACACCTCAAAGAAACTACACTACAAATCTCACAGAGCCCTCCCTACTTTTATCAGGGAGTCCTACATACACACTATTTAGATCACCCAATCAACAACTCATAGGTCCCTCATTTCTGTCATTTTGTCCTCCACACCTATCTCACAGAGCTTTCACTGCTCACTGTAAGTGGCCTTCCGAACAGAAATGAGTCTTTTCTACTTATTTGAGTATGCATTCCCTATGTATCTGAGTGAACTCTCAAAACGCTTCTTAGAGGGCCCTCCCACACACATCTAAGAGACCTGTGACACACATAACAGAATGCTACTACAGTCCTCACATAGCCCTCTTTACTCATCTCACAAAATACAAGTCTGAAAGCCATTCATACAGCAATTAGTGTACCCTCCATACACATTAAAGAAAGTCTTCCCTACTCCACTCAAGAGCAGTCCCTACATGCCACACAGAGTCATCCCTACATACCTCAGTGTGTACAAACTCTACTGCTTTAGAAGCCCTCTCTACTAACTACACTTCTCCACAAACCCACTCTCAGCACCAGATGGCCTATTTATGTACTTTTGAGAGCCCTCAATACACACTACAGAGAAGCCTTTCAACTCAAAACAAAGGCTCTTCCTATACACCACAAATGCTAACCCTGATCTTGAACCTAATTTCCCTGGCCCAACTATAATCCTCAACTCATGGTGCCCTCCCATCCACATCAGGTTGTCCTCTGCTCTCAATTCAATGAGCTTTCACTACTCACATCAAACAGCACTCTGGAAAAAAATCTCACTGATTACTTTCTATCTTTGACAGAGCTCCATACCTATGTAACTCTGTGAGTCCTCCCAAATCACCTCAGGGGTTCTTCCCAGAAATGTAAAGAGCACTCAGACAAACATCCTGAAGTCCTCCTAAATACCTCATCAAATTCACACTACACAGACCACAGGACACTCACTATGAATATCCAGGATCCCACCCTGTAAACATCAGAGTGCATTGTTGACACATAAAAAAGCCTTAACTACTCATATTGTGATCCATACCTACAAATTTCAGAGAGAAAACCCTAGAGAGCTAAGTGAGTACACACCATACTCCTTTTCAAGTCCTACAAACACACCTCAGCAAACCCTAACCAAACATCTCAGATCGACCTCATTGCTCACCAAAGAGTCCTCCCTGCTTACTTTTGAAGGCTATACTGAGACACCTGAGAGTTCTCATGATTCTTTATTGGCTAGCCTCCCTAAACACCAGAGAGATTCCCTCTACTAACCTCAAAGAAAACTCCCATCACAACTCGGTGTTCTCCTTACTCATATCATATACACCTCTGGAGCCTTTACAACTAACAAAAGTGAGCCCTCTTTCTATGTGGGCCAGTTTTCTATGGACTGTGATCTCTGAAACTTTGAAGTCTCAAATAAAATTTTCCTCCTATGTAATTGGTCTGGTCAAACATTTTTGTCACAACAGAGAAAAAAGTGATGTAAACACAGCCATAGCACTTTTCATAGGACCATTTACATAAAGTACAAAGAAGGCACACTGAAAACACATTATATAAAGGTAAATTCACATGCTCCAAAGTTAATGTTTGTGACTATGTATATATCCACTGAATCATAATGTTTCTGGCATTGACTAACCACAACATAGTGAATCCTCAGCCCTGACTACACAATAAAAACAACATTTAGGGCATTCTTATAACATTTTCTGCCAGTTTTCTAAGCAAGGGAGTCTTGCTAAAGACATTTTGAGACTGCACCAACAGTGGGACAGAGTTTTAGTAGTAAAGTTTATAAATTCTAACAGTTGTGCTTGTCTAACTGACTAATGCTCTTCCTATCCAGATCTCTAAAGACAGACGCATAATGATCCCTTCCTTTGGATACTGTATTTCCCATATTTTGTACCTGAATCTGACTCACTCCCCTGACCTCCTTACCTTTAAGAATTTTTTTTGATTATAAGATACACCTCCAGGAGTGTCCCCTATTATAATGGCTGAAGAAAGTTACATTGTGTCCAGATCCATATGGGCCACCAACTATCTCGACCAGTGCAACCAAACTTCCAGGTCAAGCCAGAGGTGAAGGGGGATTGAAAAATATTCACAGACACAGACCTTGAAGATTAAGCTGGGATCAGGTGAAGCTCTGCTTTCTGATGGAGATGCAGATCTAAAGAGTTATGACAGCAATCTTTCTTTATATATGTCTCATTATCAGGTTAAAGACTGCAATGATTATTCTTTGTGTTCAAGAAAGCTACAGAAACTAGGACATCCTATGTTGCTTTTCTGTAGTTGCAAGCCACAGTTGAAAAATGCAAAGTTATGAGATTTGTGTATCTCTCAAGAAAGTTCATTGTTAAAAATTACTCTAAGTTAGGCAAGAACTGAAGAAGTGCAGCCGGTGAAACACTGTGGTTGTCTAGCATAAGAATTCCTTCCTTCCCAGGAGCTGTGTGCCTGAGATGAAGGTCCTAGCTAATAAAAATCTTGAGAGCCTGCTTATAAAGGGCATTGCCATAGCAGCAAAGCATCCTCTGCCCTTTCACAGAAACATTCCAAAGCACCAGGTATGTCACAGCCATGAGGTCATCAGAGACCCTCAATCTCAATCACTGCTCTCCCATCCTCTGTCACCACTGTCCACACTCTGGTTCACAAAAGACAGGAAATATCAGACACACCCTAGTCTTCCCTCTGCTTCATAGATTGGATGCAAGGTTACACTTCTCTGGAAACACCTCTCCAAACTTTAAGGAACAAATTCCAGGTTTGTTCTGCACCTGAGCCTGGCTTGATTACCAGCCAGGGAATAGAAAAAAAATGGTCTCTGAAGAAAAACATAAATTATTACCCTATCTTATAGAACTTGTTTTACAAAAACGGAGGGAAATGGTCAATCTGTGCTGTGTGTAAGTTTTCTGAGTATCATGTTCAAAATGGTATATTCCCTTATTTTTTGCTGCCTGCCTGATATCCATATGTATTGAAACCTCCATCAGCTAATGCCAAAACTGATTCAAAAGCAGAGGAAATATGATGTCACGTTTAATTGAAGTTGCTGTATGTCTTAAAAGATTGATTTCTCTTTTTCTATACTCTGCAATTCTGTTCTTTGAGTTAGTTCCACATTAAAGGCTAAAGAAAAGGATGAGAAAGAAAGAAAGAAAGAAAGAAAGAAAGAAAGAAAGAAAGAAAGAAAGAAAGAAAGAAAGAAAGAAAGAAAGAAAGAAAGAAAGAAAGAAAGAAAAAATAATCTGGATTGGCCAGGAGCAACAGGCCTGACAATGTCAGAAAATTCACTGATTTCCATGCATTTTTTATTCTTTCCAGATATTTGCAGTAAGGGAAAATAAAAAAGATCCCATATGTACCTACTGTCCTTTCAAAAAGTATCCTGAGGGCTTTATGTTCTCCCAGAATTTTTCATATCTGAGCCCTCTCTAATCTGATCCAGTTGGGTAATGTTTCATAATGTGTCATGTTTCAAAGAATCTGCCTTCTGAGCTCCAGGGTATTTTTGTAAATTCAGCTTTGGTCCTGCATCACTTGGTCTTGTTTTGTGTTCCTGGAGTTTCTTGCCTAATGTTTTCTTCTACTGTCTTTACTCAGAGTCCAATTTTTCAAAAGTTAACTCATAAATACACTGGAAAGGAAGAGATTCCTTTTAAAAGGATCTAAGGATGGAGAACATACAATAGTGAAAAAGAGAGTAAATCTTCCACCTTGGAGAATGAACCTTTGATTTTAGTCTTCCCCATGGCTGGTAGATTCTACACCTTATGTCTTCAACTGCACATGTCGTATACATGTTTTAAAAAAATTTGTGACAGGATTTATTTTATTTTCTCAGTGGTTAAATATGACATTCTGTGCAAAATAATCATCTGAAGCTATTTTGTTTTACAACTACAAACCTAAAGCAATAAATTCTTTGCTTTATATCAGTATTATGCATGTGTGCATACCTGTTTATTGTATGTTGTGTCTACATATGTGCTTTTGTCTATATATTATGTATATGGTGTCAAAATTGGCATATATATAAAAAATAAGCATTAATAAATTTACAATAAAATGGATCCAAATGACTTTCAGTTCACATGACTAAAACTGGCTAAATAGATAAAAGTAAGGATGTCTTTAAATTTACTTAAGTATTCATTTCTCTAAGTGGTCAAGCAAT
>NW_027632718.1:0-13976 GCF_902686455.1 Sciurus vulgaris | reverse complement strand
GAGTTCTCAATATCCACCATTATAGAATCTTACAGAATAGATTAATCACCTCATAGTTTCTCATTCTTCCACCACTAATATTTTTATCATCTTTTGCTTTGCATTTTGCATAACATTATAGAGATAGAATCAGCCAGATTGGAATTTCAGACCAGATGTTTTCCTTTAACAGTCTGCTTGATTTTTTGACTTATTAAAATTGTCAAGCAATACTCTATTTTGTGAATATGTCAAAAAATATTATTTTTTATTAATAACAGAAAAATGCTCTTGAATGGGTGAGTTGATTCTGTTCTTGGCTATCATGAAAAAAGAAACTAAGAATATTTGTATTAGGTTTTGTGTGGATGTAAGCTTTCAACTCCTTTGAATAACCACTAGGAATATGATTTTTGTGACAAATATAAGCCTGTGTTCAGTTTTGTAAGAAACCACGAAACTGTTTTTTGAATCCACTAGAAATGTGGGAGAGTTCCTTTTGCTCCTCATTTTTGTCATCAATTGGTGTTGACTGGTTTGAATTTTGTCCATTCATACTTGTGAGGTTAATTTGCTGTCCCCTGTAATTTGGTGTTGAGAAACTTCTTATGTGCAATGTGTATATCTTCTTGAGAGTTTTCTTCCATTTCTTTATTCATTTGTTTTACTTTTTTTTAATGTCTTATTTATTTATTTTAAAAATATTTGTTCAGGTAAAACTGATGGATGATCAACTATACATATGTAATGTATACTTTGTTGTTTGCTTATACATTTACACATGAATTCATCACCACAATCTATATAGTGAGCATGGGTGATATCACACCCAAAATATTTTTGGTGTCCCTTTGAAGTTTCTCCCTCTTCCCTCACCCTAGTTACAGAAGCATCCACTCACTGGATTTTAACAGTCATGTAGATCACAAAAGAGTTTGGAATTCAGACAATTCAGACAAATCAGTGGTCTTGAACCCTAGCTTGCAAGGTCCTTAGAATAAGGACTTCATTTGTTAGTCTTAGTGTACTCATCACTAAAATCAGAATTCCTTACATGAGTGCCCAAGACCTTCAGGAGAAATAGGATCCAAATATATGGAGAATTTAAAATGGTGCTTCAAACAGCTTAGGCTGTCAATTCCTGGCTGTCACTAATACTATCAGATGTGCTTTGAATTGCAATCTTGAAAAGACTTGGGAGTCTGCAGTGCCTTCTATCACCTAGACCTAGATTCCCTGCAATGGAGCAGTCTCAGTGTTTTCAGATTTTTAAAAGTTGTTTGACATTAACTTCTCATAATACTGACCATTTAAATATGTGCAATTTAGTGATATTTAGAGTATTGTGACATAATCTCCAACTTTATCTTGTTTCACATCATTTCATCACCAGAAAGAAAACCATCTGCTCATTAAACAACCACTCCATTTTATGCCCTCCCAGATCCTGGCAACAACCATTCAATTTTCTGTCTCTGGGGTTTACACAATCTGAATATCTCATATGAATTTTATTATGCAATATGTGATGTTTCATTTCAGATTTTATTCAGTTACACTTATATTAAAAAAATAGTCATGTTGTAGTATGTATCAGTATTTTATTCCTTTAATGGCAGTGTGATTTTCTACCAAAAATGTGTATCTGTAGGTGCATATGTGCACATATATGTAATTTGTTTATCTTTTTATCTGTTTGTTTTCATTTGTATTCTTTTCCACTTTTAGTGGCATAAATGGTGCTGCTATGAATATTCATGTTTAAGTGTTTGAGCATCTGTTTTCAATTCATTTGAGCATACATCTATGAGTGGAATTCATACATCATATGGGCAATCTATGTTGAAGTTTTTAAGGGGTTATCAAACTGTTATCTATACCTATTGCACAATTCCACATTCTTACTAGGAATATAAAAGGAATTCAATTTCTCCACTTTGTTACACTTTCTGCACTTGCTATTTTACTTTTAAAATTATACCATCTTTGTGGTGTGGCATGGTAACTCACACATGTGTTTGTGTGCGTGTTTCATAATTTGGGCCAAAGCCATGTGCCCTCTACAATTGAGTTACATCTCCAGGCTCCTTAATTTTTTGTTTTGAGTCAGTGTCTCACTAAGTTTCCCAGGTTGGCCTGGACCTTGCCATCCTACTGCTGCCATTTCTGAAGTAGGTGGGATTGAGTGTGCCACAGTGACCTGCTCTTGTCATTTTGAAATGCATTTCTCTAACGAATAATGATGAGCACATTTTGAGGAGCTTCTTTGATCAATTTTGTACTGACTAGTATTTTCTATTCAAGTCCTTTGCTCATACTACTTTTGTTTGTTAATGTTATTTTTTAATGTGTATTGAACCCAGAGTTGCTTAGCCACTGAGCCAAGTCCCCAGCTCTTTCTTTTAATTTTGTAAGTTTTGAGACAGGTTCTTGCTAAGTTGCTCAAAGTCTCACTAATTTGCTGATGCTGGCCTTGAACTTCCAGTCACCTTCCTCATCATTCTGAGCTGCTATGATTACAGGCATATGTTGAGTCAATATGCTTGTTGTTTTGAGGTGCAAGTGTTCTTTATATATTCTAGATTATAAACACACAAACTTAAACACACACACACACACACACACACACACACACACACACACACATACACTTACACACACATCCACATCCACAAAGTTGTTCTCAAATAATTTTCCCAATGCTTAGGTTGTGTTTCTTAGTAATACCCTTTGGAACATGAAAACAATTACGTGTGAGGCATGGGTTTAAGTTACAGCACTACATATAAATAAATAAAGTGAAAATCCTTTGACTACTAAAATATTTTAAAAATATTACTGCCTTGTTTTCTCCTACTGGATTCATTTTAATTTTTAGTTTTACATGGACAAAACTCCTTTATTTTATATATTTATTTTTATATCAATCTGAAGAATGAACCCACTGCCTCACACATGCTAGGCAAGTGCTCTATCACTGAGCTACAAACTCAATCAAGTATTTTATATATTTAAGTTTTATATTTAGGTGTGATTTTTAGATTTAATTTTTTATTGTGGTGTGAGATGAGTTCATATAAAATTTTTGCATGTGGATATTCATTTGTTGCAACACCATTAGTGACATTACTATCCTGTACCCTTTGTGTATGTTGTAAAAAATAAGCTGGCCACAAATGCATACATTTATTTTTGATGTTCTCCAGATGTTCTTACCTATTATTACCAAATCATGTCTGGATTATGTAATGATTATTGGGCTCCCACTCTACATCAGCTTTCCTATCCATTTGGAATTACTATACATTATTGAGAACAGTTTTTGTTTATAATCTCATCTTAAAGTTTTGTGGGGTAGTATCTTATTTTGTTTGCATCTTTGTAAAAAATATTTTGGGATTTTTTAAAGTTGTAAATAGACACACTACCTTTATTTTATTCTTTAATGTCGTGCTGATGATTGAATCCAGTTCCTCATGCATATAAGGCAAATGCTCTACCACTCGATAAAACCCTAGGTACATATTGGATTCTTTAAAAATTGATGTATCCAGTTGGGAGGATTCCGTAATCGTGGAAAATTCTAACTCTCAAGACATCAATATCAATAAAGCAATTGTATACATGAATATATTATTTTATATATTGTCTTTATTCTGGTATATTTTCAGAGATAATACCTTTAATTCATCAACTAAGCCAATATTAAAAGGGGCGCACCCTCTAAGACACATTGTTTAAATTTGCATTTGTGGTCTTCCATTGGGTTCAAGTGTCACCATGAGTAATCTACAATGCTAAGTTCTGATCATCTATAAAATACAGGCAGTCTTATTACCTGTATTCGAGAGGTATTATATATGAAAGAAAATGATGTAACAAATATAAAAGAGTTTATTACATATAATGACTTTTAGAAATATTGGCCTTTATGTTTTATTTATGCATTTGACCATACATATACCTTCTGAGATTTTGAGGCAACTTGTTTCCTAAAAAATTTCCCATAATATTAGAACATTTTGTCAATACCTGTAGCAAGATCTTCCGTGGTTTTAATTTTTTTCAAATCCACACATTATCCACAATATAACCCTGCTATTATTATAACTACAATAACTGTCCTAAGTGAGCCAAATGCAGTTATCAAATATTAGTAAGAAATATTATAATGATTTTTACTAAGGTATCTGGAATTGGGATAGGAATTAATGTCACAGTTAAACAATATTCAGAGTCTTTGAATTGTAAGGTTTTCATTAAATAAAAATCATTTTACCGAAGCCTGAAAAATGGACATTCAAAAAAAATCCTTATTTTCATCTCATGTAGTATACAATTTTCTTGATCAGAATCCCAATCATAAACTTTTTACAGAAAATTTAATATTGATCTACCAATGGAATATTTCCTATTCAAGGCATTTTTGTGCATTAATTCAAATGCCTAAAATCATGGGTATGTATTTTACAACTATTTACAGACACATTAAAAATAAGAGTCAACAGAAAATCACATTTGAGACTAAATCATTTCCAAATATTTAGAAGATGTAGATCTATATGGCATGATATGAAGACAAATGAGAAAGCTTACATATTGATGATCATGGAATACCCTTTAAAAATCCACAGTGATGTAAATACTTGGTTAAAACATTGAACTGTTCATTGTTGTTTCATTTTTAAATTGAAGCTACTAGTTGTGTTTGGATATGGAAACCAACATTATAATTCAACATGTGTATTTAGTGTGTAGTGATCAAATTAGGGTAATTTTCACCTTCTCAAATATTATAGTTTTTATGTTGACACCTGAAATGTCAACTCTGGTTATTTTAATTGTATAAGAATCATTATAGGACGAAAACACCCTAGTGTGCTATAAAACCTGAGTTGCTTTTCCCTCTTAACTGTTTATGGCACTCGTTATTCATGGTCTATCTCATTCCCTTGTTTTTATTTAGATCTCAGAACATTTTCTGTCTTTGGTTTCTCTGTGATCAACATTTTCAGTTTTAACACATGAATGCCAACATCCAGTATTTGTGGAAAATGAAAACTCTCTACCACCACTAGGATAAGACAAATTTTCACAATTAATGATCAGGTAAAGTAGCAAAATATTCTTCATTCACTCATGCAGTGTTTTGGTGTCATCTCCCATGGAAATCCAGAAAAATTAACAAAAAATATAAATCAAATATCCATATATGTCCAAGCTTTTTTTTTTGTTCACATTTGATCACTAGGATACAGTTGTCTTATTTTATGATATCCAAGAACAAATAAATGGCATACGCCCTTTCTTAAAGTATATTTTTTGCATTTAAAAATTTTAATGTGTATTTTATAATATAAATTAAGTGGATCCATATTAGCATGTAATAAATAATCTTTGAAAATTTTATTAGGCCAGGTAAAGTGGCACATTAGTAATTGAAATTTCTGAGGATTCTGAGACAGCATTATTGTTTTTTTAAAGTCAGTCTCCATAATTTAGTAAGGCCCTAAGCAACTTATAGAATCCTTGTCTCAAAATAAATGAAATAAAATAAAATAAAAAGGCCTGGGTGTGTGGTTCAGTGGTTGAACACCCTCGTGTCAATCCATCATATCAAAAAAAAAAAAAAAAAAAACAAGAAAAGATGTGTAGAAAGAGCAGTTGATGTGAAAAGGGAGGGCTTTCTGAAGTGTGTAGGGAGATATCTTGGGGTGTGTAGGAAGGTCTCTCTGAGGTGTCAAGAGCGTGTTCCCTGATGTTTGTAGTTAGGATATAAACAGGTATATACAGTGTGCCATGTGAAGTGTCTAGAAGGGCTATATGAGGTGTGTAAGTCTCCTTTATGTGAGTATGAGTGTTTCTTAAGGGAAGTTAGTAGGGCTATTTGAGATGTATATGGAAGTTCTGTATTTTGAATAGTAAAGGCACTATTAGGTGTAGTTAGAGTTCTCAGAGGTAAGTAATAGTGTACTGTGTGGTATTTAGTGAGGGCTTGCAAAGGAGTAGAGTGAGGACTCAAGATTGTAGGGAAAACTTTCTAAGTTGGGTAATGACTGCTGTTGTAGTGATTAGCAGTCCCTGAGATGTATATGAAGGGCACACTGAGTTGTGTGAGGAGGGATATCTTAGTTATTTAGGGAGAGGCATCTGAGATGAGTAGTGAGTTCTGTATGATATGTGTAGAAGTATGCTATGAGGTGTGTGAAATGGCACCTTGTTGTCTGTGGGAGGGGCACCTGAGGTAATTAAGTATGACACACTGAGGTATTGGTGGAAGGAAGGTTGAGATGAGCAGAGAGGTCTCAGTAAGTTTTGTATGGAGGGATTTCTGAGGTGAGTAATGAGAGTCTTACAAAAAATGTGTCTTACAGTGAGTGATTTCAATGTTTGCTAAGTTGATGTTTTTATAATGTTGGATCCAGAACTAAATCAGAATAAAGACAGTACTGAAATAATATGCTAATGTGTAACACCAACTCCATTGAGATTCATTTCTTGAAAGTTTGGAATTTGCTCCCACCATGCAATGTTCCCATTTGAGTATAACAGAAATTAGAGTTTTCAATATTAAACTGGTACATATTCAAGATGAGAAAGGCAAGTGAGTTATTACCCAACAAAAAACTCATGATTAAATTCAAGAATCATTTTCAATAATATATAGTAGGTCTGAATGAATAGGAAAACTGATGTATAATGAGAACAACACAATTATTACAAAATCCAGATATGATTTTGTAACAATAGGAAAAGGCACCTGGAGGTGTCAAAGAGACTTGTGTACTAAAGTGGGTAAAGCTTGTGTACACTTTCCGAATGGTAAATTTTTAGCCCTAGAATCGTGAAGGTGATACTATTTGAAATAAAATGTTTTTCTGCATTTTCTCCCAAGATATATACTTTGTTATTTCTTGCCCAAAATATAAAATGACCAATCAAGTATATGATTTTCTTAGCCTATGAAATGCATTCTTCTTTGAAGTTTTCCTTGTGATATCAGCCAACATCAACCTTCTTCTCTTTCATATCTAGAAGGAATGTATCACCATTCTTGCCACCTATCAGAACAAGAAACAGTAAAAATAATTGAAATAAATTAAAAGATGCAAGGGGCAGTGGGAGGAGACTAGAGAGAACAGGGAACAGATGAGACTTCAGTGGACTTTTAACATGGGTAAATTTTGAACCACAAAAGAAGCTTGCTTATACAAAGCATAGAGTTAAATCAAAGAGAAAGAAATCAAGTCTGAAATACAGGTGAGATTGACCACCCCAGTAGGAATCACACTATTCTCCACCTAAAAGATTTCTTAACATTGCATAATTCCAGGATCTTTTGTCCAATGTGCATACATTTTTAAACTAGAGTAGCAATGCTGTTGGTGGGGAAACAGTGATGGTAAGACCTCAGCAATAAATGGAACCAGGACACATTATCATGGTCTACTGGCAGCACAGCAAAAAGCCATATGAATTTTGTGCTTTCTTAATTAAACTGGAGGCCTCAAGTTCAAAGGCCATTTCTCAATCCAAGTGACTAACCTGATGAGTACACATATCCTACTAAAATGGGGTTGTTTGAGTAATATTCTTTGACAGTTTAATGCCAAGTTTATAGAGAGGACTTGACATTTACTTCCAGGTCCTGCTTTCAGAAGCTTGGTTGTGCACACATGAGGCAAAATGACAGGTCTTAGACCCCTGTGTGAGTAGAGATTTGAATGTCTTGGTGGCTTTGTATGAGCTTGGCAAAGCCAATGTCTTCCATGTTGATCCAGTGTAAACTAGCTCCTCCATTTCCCATGTGGGCTCAATATGTGATTTCCATATTTGTGTACCATTCTGACTGCAGTTCTTGAGAATGGGGCAAAGTTGATACACTCTACTATTTTGTTGACCATTTCCAGAATTCCTTGGGTGCTGGATCTTAATCACCCAGGTGCCAAGTTCATGAAGTCCCTGTAATTATGGCCTGACAATCTCTCAGCTCTCACACTCAGTCATGAAGTCCAGGTGAGTGACCCTTCATCTACCCCATCAGAAATAAAGAAAAACTGTCTAGTGAGGATAACTTGATGGCACACATGTCTTCAAGGATGCAGGAAGTAAATAGGAAGATGCACTGAGCACTAGGCATCAGGAACTTACATGATACCATTAGCAAAGAAAGGGCATCACTTTTTACTATGGTCTGAATATTTCTGTGCTTCCAAAACTTGTATTTTGAAATTATAAACCCCTAAGGTGATGACAGGAAGTGAGGCCTTGGAGGATTTTAGATCATTGCAATAAAGTCTCATGAATAGAATTATTGTGCTTCAAGAAAAAAAAATCCCCTCAGCTCCCTTATTCTGAAAGTGGGAAAGAACTGAGTTCTATGGTTAACATTTGGAGGATTCTGAGATTGCAACTCCAGGTGAACTCCCTTCTCTCAGACACAAAACTGTCATGGAAATATGCACCACAGAGATGGGTTACTAGTCAAAACAAAGGAAGAACACTCTAGAATTGGACAGGCTACATTGTAGGTGTGCAAGCAACAGAGCCATAGATGGGAGGGCCCTGCCTGCTTCAGGTAAGACCTTCTCCTCCCTGGATCTCCGTTCCCTGGCTCATGCAATAGCAAGCTGGACCTGAATAGAGGAGGTCCTCTGTGCTGGCTGGTGATACTCCCAGGAAATAGCATCTACACATCTCTTTACAACTGTATTTGTTCTAGTCAATCATAAAGAAGAATGAAATTATGTCATTTTTGAAAAGTGAGTGAAAATGGAGAACGTCAAGCTAAGTGAATTAAGACAGAATCAGAAACAAAAGTCAAGTGCTTCCTCTCATATATGAAAGGAAGAATGAAAACTGAAATTTAAAAAAATTTCAGGGATTTCACCAAAATAGAAGGTCAACAGTATAGTACAGACACATGGGGAAGGAGAAGAGGGGAAAGTGAGGCACTGAGAAATGCAATTGATCAAAAGATGTTCTGCACATATACAAATATGTCACAATGGACAAACTATTAAGATAATTATGACACAGTAATAAAAATATATATTTTTGATACTAATGACTGAACCCCGGAATATTTCTCCACTGTGCCACATCTCCAGTCCCCACTTTTTTCAAAGAGATACACTCTTTAAAAAGTTAACCTTTATTTTATTTCATTTTTATATTTTTTTGAAGATTGAACGCAGTGTCTGATCATGCAAGGCAACCACTCTACTACTGAGTTGCAACCCAATGACTTCCCAGTACATTTTTGCATTTTATTTTTAGGCAGGGTCTTACTAACTTGCTCAGAGCCTTGCCAAGTTTCTGAGACTGACTTTGAATTAGTGATTCTCATACCTCAGACTCCTGACCACTCAAATTTCAAGTGTTCATCATATTGCCCAGCTAAAAATATTTTTTAAAAAAGTCATGTAAAATAGAAAAGCCCAGAAAGAATGTAACCTCAGTTGAAATCTACCACACTTTTAAAAAATAAATGTCACTGTTTCTTCAATTACTCTATGAAACAGAAAGTGAAGGTAAGTACTTCAAATTTTATTTATTGAAGCTGGAATTACACTGATACCAAAACCAGGTAACAACAGGTCAACAGAAGAAAACTACAGAACCCCAAGCCAGATAACACAGTTGAAAAAATTTTTAATAGAATATTAGCAAATCATATACAAAAGCACATTAAGAATACTGTAGATTATGACTGAGCTGGTTTCATTCCAGTGAGTAAGGATGGTTCTACATATGCAAGTAAATAAATATAACTCTCCATATGAGTACAATTAAAAGCAAAATCACATGATTATATCTGTAGAGCCAGAGTGTTTTTTTAAATTATAGTGGTAATTCATAATATAAACATCGAAAAACTATGTTCAATAGGAACTTACCCCAACATCAAAAAGACTATATAGGACAAACTGAAGTCCAATATCATATGAAGCATGGAAAAGTTAAAATTATTTCCTCCATATTAGGAATAAGAAATGATGTCTATTGTCTCCACTCCTATTTGATACAGAACATGAAATTTTAGCTCTAGCAACTAGGCAAGAGAAGGAAATAAAGAAGATATCAAGAGAGAAGATGTCAAATTATAAAAGCAGATTGTATAATCCTCGGCATAGTAGAACCAATATGTTCCAACAGATCTCTATAAGTGATATATAAATTCAATCAAGAAACACGGTAGAAGATCAACATGAAAAAAATCAATAGCCTTTCTAGATATCAATAGTGAATACACTGGGAAAAAAAAAAAAAAAAACCAGAAAACAATCCCATTCAAAATAGCCTCCAAAATTCTCTATGAATAAATCCGGTCAAAGAGGTGAACAAGCTCTACAATCAAATTTATAGAACACCAAATGTAGAAGACTCTAAAAGATGGAATGAACTTTACTGATCTTGTATATGCAGGGTTATTATTGGTAAAATGGCTGTATTACCAAAAGCAATTTGCAGAATCAATGTGAACCCATCAAGTTACTATTAACATTCTTCAAAGATCTAGAACAAATAGTACTAAAATTCACATGGAAGCATGAAAGCCTAGAATACCTAATACTCATAGAGAAATGAATGCAATACTGGAGGCATCATGATGACTTATGTCATGTTATACTACAGAGCTCCAGTAAAAACCCATCTTAGTATTGGTACCAAAACAAACACAAAGATCAATGCAATAGAATAGAAGGCGCAGGTAGAAATGCACCAGCTTACATTCATTTAATTTCAGGTGACAAAGCCAAAAACATACACTGGAGAATAGGTAGGCTTTTACCACTTGTGCTAGGAAAACTGGGTGTCCATATGTAGAAGAGTTAAACTTTAGCCCTATTTCTGATGTTGCATGCAAAATTAAACTCAAAGTAAGTCAAAGATACAGGAATTATACAAGAAGCATTACAGCTGCTAGAAAAATTATGGAATCCACACTTCAAAAGATTGCACAGGCATCAACTTCCTTAGAAAGGTTGATAAAGGTCAAGAAATAATACCATAATCAGTGATGGCACAACTACAAATGAAAAAGCCTCTGCCCAGCAATAAAGTACAAAGAAGCAATAAAGAACAATAAAGAACCTGTTAAAAAGCAGTATAGAGAATTGGAGAAAAATTTTCCAGCTACTCTCCTAGCAGATGATAATACCTAAAATATATTTTGAACTGAAAATAATTAACCGAATCCCCTCACAAAAATCCAATTGGTAAATAAGACAATGAACTAAGTAGACATTTCTAAAATTTTAATCAAAAAACAAAATATAAATGGTACACAATTACATAAAAATTTTGCCTTCTTCAGAACTCAGGGGAGTTCAAATCAAAACTCCATTTATTTTTTATTTCCAAATACAATGTCAAACATTATTAGTATAAGTAATAATTAATCAGTGCTGACAAAGATGCAGATAAAGGACATTATACAATGCTGTTTAGATTGTCAATCAAAACAACCTATACGATAGATTCTGAAAACTATGAAATTAACATATGAGCCATCAAAATCCCTTCTGGTATTTATCCAAATATCTAAAGTCAGCACACTACAGCAATACATAAATAATATTTTAGCACAGTAATTTACATTAACCTAGTTATGATATCAGACTATGTGTTTATCAACAGGTGAACAGATAAGGAAATGTGATATGTATAAACAAATTTTACACAGTCATGAATAATAAAATTATGTCAGCTGCAGGAAAATGATGAAACTGTAGAATATCAGATTAAGTGAATAAGTCAGATTCAGAAAGAAAACAATCAAATATGTGCTTCCATAGATGGAAGACTGAGATTTAAAAAAAGGAAAAAATTAAAGGATTTCACAAAAACAGAAGGGAGAAAAGTAGAGTAGCAAATGTAAGTGGGGAAAGAAGAGGAGAAATAAATGGAAAGTACTGGGAATTCAAATTGACCAAGGAATTTTATGGGCATATAATTAATATGCAACAATGAATCATACATAAATAATTATTATGCACCATTACACATTTTAAAAATAATGAAAACCGAAGAGCTAAAAACCATGGAACCATTGATTCTACCTACATCTTATTGGCCAGGACATAATCATGGCTACTCCTAATTGCAAAGGTGGGAAAGGTAGGTTTTAAAGTCATACAAAAAAAAAAAAAAAGAAACTAATTTTATGCACAGTAACTGATATTGCAGCATCACATTATGCTTCCAAAAATAACTGCTTCATTCATTTACTTAAAGATATCTAATTGAACTATGAGCTGGAATAGGCATGGAGCTGCTGCTGGGTGTCTATGAGAGAAGCAAAAATAGTCCAGTTCTCTCTGGCTTTGGGATCACTCACTGTGCACAAGTACCTAGTATCTATGACTTTTTTAATTCTTATGTGAGCCTTGGGATGTAATTGTCATCAGTCCTATCCTATAGATGAGTAAACAGAGGCTTTGAGATGTTAAATATCTATTCTAGTCTCTATAAATATATAAAAATCCAGAATTCAAATGCATCCTTATTGATTTCATAACTTGGTCCTTTAAAAATTATTCTGTACTAGTCAATACATGTGAGACTATTCCTGAAAGTCTTTATATATCTAATGCCTGACACTTATTCCCTAGAGTTTATTACTTAACTGTTCGAACTCCAGACCTAGTATCAGTGTTTTAGTGCTTAATTCTGACAAATGGAGATGAAGTAATTTTTTTGTGTTAAAAATCAGAAAAACATCAACAAAGAAATTGGACTCACCTTTCCACAGTCATATGGCAAGTCCACAATAGAACAATTGTGGGTACCTACACCTCACTACATCTCCAAAGAGCTCTTCAAGGCTCCACAGAAAAACACTCAACAAAGTTGGGAGTACACTGGACAACACTCTCCCATGGCTTACCTGAGAAAACATCCATGGAGTCAGAGGGACAAGATTCCAGGAGGCACCTTGGTAATCAATGGGCCATGCCATGTCAGGGGGTATGATAGAGCCCAGGTGCCCAAACGCAGAGATGTGACTGGGCCTGGATTGAAGCTGCATGTAGAGATGAACTTTCCACAGCACATGAAACCCTGTTCTTCCTGCTTCCCAGATGTGTCTGGCCTAATTGTTCATATGCTGGAAAGCCTGTTCAAGTATACATGGTCTTCTCCTATTTTATATCTCCCTCTCACATGGCCTTGGAATTCTTATGTTTTGGCATTTGTTGTTAAATTTATTTTGCACTAACTCATATCCAACCACGTGGAGTCATACAGTACAGGTTACAGTATTCTATATATTTACTTAAATTTAGTTCAAGGTTCCAATTATCTTTAGAAATAACTAATTTTTCATTTGTTAACATACCTACCTTAATTCTTCACATATCAACAATTGCTGTGATAAATAAGTTACTTCTGATTTCATCAACTGGAACATCAATGGATATGCTTGAAATGATCATTCCTTGGTTTGACTCTGGGTGATAGGCCTCCACTTTTCCTTTAATACTTTTTATAACTTCATATAAAGTAAACAAAAGAACTTAGCCTAATTTTATATGGTTTCTCTCAGAGAAAGTGAAGGCCTCCACACTACCTCCATTAGTGTGGATGAGGCTTAATCTTGCAGATACCTTAGAGTGGACTTGGAGCCTGGGCTCTGCTTCAACTCTATGTTCCATCTGCCTGTGATCTCCTCAACCAGTGACCTTGAACTCTGCCTCTAATTTTTTATTTTTCATTTCATTTCTGATGAATTTTAATGTCTTACTCAGAGCTTGAAACTAACCACTGCCAATTTGAAACTAATGACTTATTGACCCTAGAATACCCTAAAATCAGTGCTGCTTGTGAGAACAAACTAGAGAAGAGGAACCCATCAAAAACTGTAAGAGAACCCTCAGAGCCTGGAGACCATGGGGGTACAAGAAATTCCTCACCCCAAAGTAGAGGCAATGTAATTGTGGAATGTTTGGGCTAATTGGATCTTAAGATCAGAATGAGACTAACTGGAGTTGTCA
>NW_027632719.1:0-52384 GCF_902686455.1 Sciurus vulgaris | reverse complement strand
GCTTTGGAATGTTTCTGTGAAAGGGCAAAGGGTGCTTAGCTGCTATGGCAATACCCTTTATAAGCAGGCTTTCAAGAGTTTTATTAGCTAGGACCTTCATCTCAGGCACACAGCTCCTGGGAAGGAAGGAATTCTTATACTATACAACCACAGTGTTTCACCAGCTGCACTTCTTCAGTTCTTGCCTACCTTAGAGTAATTTTTAACAATGAACTTTCTTGAGAGATACACAAATCTCATAACTTTGCATTTTTCAACTGTGGCTTGCAACTACAGAAAAGCAACATAGGATGTCCTAGTTTCTGTAACTTTCTTGAACACAAAGAATAATCGTTGCAGTCTTTAACCTGATAATGAGACATATATAAAGAAAGATTGCTGGCATAACTCTTTAGATCTGCATCTCCATCAGAAAGAAGAGCTTCACCTGATCCCAGCTTAATCTTCAAGGTCTGTGTCTGTGAATATTTTCCAATTCTCCTTCACCCCTGGCTTGACCTGGAAGTTTGGTTGCACTGGTCAAGATAGTTGGTGGCCCATATGGATCTAGACACAATGTAACTTTCTTCAGCCATTAGAATAGGGGACACTCCTGGAGGTGTACCTTATAATCAAAAAAAATTCTTAAAGGTAAGGAGGTCAGGGGAGTGAGTCAGATTCAGGTACAAAATATGGGAAATACAGTATCCAAAGGAAGGGATCATTATGTGTCTGTCCTTAGAGATCTGGATAGGAAGAGCATTAGTTCAGTTAGACAAGCACAACTGTTAGAATTTATAAACTTTACTACTAAAACTCTGTCCCACTGTTGGTGCAGTCTCAAAATGTCTTTAGCAAGACTCTCTTGCTTAGAAAACTGGCAGAAAATGTTATGAGAATGCCCTAAATGTTGTTTTTATTGTGTAGTCAGGGCTGGGGATTCACTATGTTGTGGTTAGTCAATGCCAGAAACATTGTGATTCAATGTATATACACATAGTCACAAACATTAACTTTGGAGCATGTGAATTTACCTTTATATAATGTGTTTTCAGTGTGCCTTCTTTGTACTTTATGTAAATGGTCCTATGAAAAGTGCTATGGCTGTGTTTATGTAACTTTTTTCTCTGTTGTGACAAAAATGTTTGACCAGACTAATTATATAGGAGGAAAATTTTATTTGAGACTTCAAAGTTTCAGAGATCACAGTCCATAGAAACTGGCCCACATAAAAAGAGGGCTCACTTTTGTTAGTTATAAAGGCTCCAGAGGTGTATATGATATGAGTAAGGAGAACACCGAGTTGTGATGGGAGTTTTCCTTGAGGGTAGTAGAGGGAATCTCTGTGGTGTTTAGGGAGGCTAGCCAATAAAGAATCATGAGAACTCTCAGGTGTCTCAGTATACCCTTCAAAAGTAAGCAGGGAGGAGTCTTTAGTGAGCAATGAGGTTAATCTGAGACGTTTGGTTACGGTTTGCTGAGGTGTGTTTGTAGAACTTGAAAAGGAGTATGGTGTGTACTCACTTAGCTCTCTAGGGTTTTCTCTCTGAAATGTGTATGTATGGATCACAATATGAGTAGTGAAGGCTTTTTTATGTGTCAACAATGCACTCTGATGTTTACAGGGTGGGATTATGGATATTCATAGTGAGTGTCCTCTGGTCTGTGTAGTGTGAACTTGATGAGGTATTTAGGAGGATTTCATGATGTTTGTCTGAGTGCTCTTTAAATTTCTGGGAAGGACCCCTGAGGTGATTTGGGAGTACTCACAGAGTTACATAGGTATGGAGCTCTGTCAATGATAAAAAGAAATCAATGAGTTGTTTCCAGAGTGCTGTTTGATGTGAGTAGTGAAAGCTCATTGAATTGAGAGCAGAGGACAACCTGATGTGGATGGGAGGGCACTGTGGGTTGAGGATTATAGTTGTGCCAGGGAACTTAGGTTCAGAATAAGGGTTAGCATTTGTGGTGTATAGGAAAAACCTTTGTTTTGAGTTGAAAGGCTTCTCTGTAGTGTTTATTGAGGGCTCTCAAAAGTACATAAATAGGCCGTCTGGTGCTGAGAGTGGGCTTGTGGAGAAGTATAGTTAGTAGAGATGGCTTCTAAAGCAGTACAGTTTGTACACACTGAGGTATGTAGGGATGACTCTGTGTGGCATGTAGGGACTGCTCTTGAGTGGAGTAGGGAAGACTTTCTTTAATGTGTATGGAGGGTACACTAATTGCTGTATGAATGGCTGTAAGACTTGTATTTTGTGAGATGAGTAAAGAGGGCTATGTGAGGACTGTAGTAGCATTCTGTTATGTGTGTCAGAGGTCTCTTAGATGTGTGTGGGAGGGCCCTCTAAGAAGCATTTTGACAGTTCACTCAGGTACATAGGGAATGCATACTCAAATAAGTAGAAAAGACTCATTTGTGTTCAGAAGGCCACTTAAAGTGAGTAGTGAAGGCTCTGTGAGATAGGCGTGGAGGACAAAATGACAGAAATGAGGGACCTATGAGTTGTTGATTGGATGATCTAAATAGTGTGTATGTAGGACTCCCTGATATAAGTAGGGAGGGCTCTATGAGATTTGTAGTGTAGTTTCTTTGAGGTGTAGAAGTAGGGGTCATTGAAATACATAGGGACAGAAATCTGATATGTGTAGTGAGGGCTTTCAGAGATGTCTAGATAAGTCCCTTTTAGAGTGTGCAGAGGGATATATGAGATGTGTAGGAAGGCTTTATGACTGATTAGAAAGGCTTTCTCAGTTGTGTAGTGAGGGTTCTCTCAAGGCAACAGTGAGATATATATAATATGAGTAGGGAGAACACACTGAGGTGTGATGGGAGTGTTTGTTCAGGATAGTGGATGGAATTGAAGGCATTTTAAGAGGGCACATAAAGGAATACCTGTGGTTTCTACTTATGGTGTCTGGAGCTGAATAGGGAGGATATTTTGCTGGGTAGTGAGAGTTATGTAGTAGATGTACAGGTAGAGTTTTCTGAGGTTTGTTTAAAGGGCATTATAAGGTTTGTATGGAAGTCTCTCTGAGGTTTTTAGGGAGGACTCTTGATTGGGGTGTATAGGGATGGTGATCTTAGGTGAGTATTAAGAACTTCCAAGTTGTGTGTCCCCTTAATGTGAATAAGAAGAGATCTCTGAAATGATTTGGGTGGATTAATTAAGGTTTTAAAGGAGAGCTCTATGAAGTTGGTTACAGGTCCACTGAATTTGATAGTAGGGCATTGTCAGGTGTGCAGAAAAGTGGTGTGTGGTGTTTTGTGACAGTTCTCTGAGATATGTAGGAATTGCTTAATGAGGCATGTGGGAAGTATTACTTCTGAAATGTGCATGGAATGCCCTGCAAGGTGTAAGGGCACCTTTTGTGAGGATGGAGGGCTTTCTCAGTTGTATAGGGAGGCATCTGTAATGTGTGTAGGTAGGGTACTCTGAGGTAGGGACCAAGGTCCCCTGAGGTTCATAGGTCAGGTGCTCTGATATGTGTTGGGAGGTATCAGGTGTGAAGCAGAAACGTCTGTGGGCGTAAATGGCTTTTGTCTGTGTAGGAGTTCTTTCTGGTTTGTGTACAAGGGCCCTTTGAAATTAATAGTGATATCCATCTGATATTAATAGGGAGAATACACTGAGGTGTGATGGAAGTGTTCTTTAAGGATACAACAGGGGATATCAATGCTGTTTAGGAAGGTCAAACCAAGGAGTATCACAAGTGGTCTTTGAGTTGTGTAAGTACAGCATGCAGAAGCAATTAGGGGGGACTTTTTGGTGTGTAGTGAGGTCAATCTGAGATGCATAGGTAGTGTTTGCTAAGGTGTTTAGTAAAGGCATTCTGAAGTTTGAATAAATATTTCTATGAAATCTATAAGGAGTACTCTTTGGGGTGTATAAAGAGGGCTTTCTTTATTGTTTAGGTGTTGCTCAAAAACTTGTTAAGAAAGCATCCCTAAGGTGTGTATGTATGGCACTTTTAAGTGTGTATGAAGGGCTGTTGATTTAAATAGGGAGGAATTACTCAGATGTGTAGGGAGGTGTGTTTTAGGTGTGGAGGAAAGGTTGTCTTGGTTCTCTTCATTGCACATGAGGTTTCTCTGAGGTATGTAGGGAGGGCCCATTCATGGTTGTAGGAGGGCAGCTTGATGTGTGTGGGAGGGCCCCCTGAAGAGAGTTGAAAGGGTTCACAGATGTGCATAGGGATGGTGCTCTTTGCTGTGTATAAAAATCTCAGTAAGTTGTTTACAGACAGCCGTTTGAGGTGAGCATTGAGAGCACTGTGAGATGAGTACGTAGGACAAATTGATATAAAAGGGAAAGGACTCTAAATTTTATGTTAGTGTTAGGGTGTGGCTTACAGTTTTGGATCAGGATCCATATTATCCTCAGTGTCAGGGTCAGGGACAGCCCTCTGTGGTATGTAGGAAGCGCTTGTGTTTATCGCTATGGTTAGGATTAGGGTTATGTTAAGGGCCATTGTCAGTATTTTCAGTGTATAAAGAATGACTCAGTGATGAGTTGAAAGGAATATTTGAGATGTGTATTGAAAGCTTTCCAAGGTGAGTAGACAGGCTCTCTGTTGTGTTTAAAGAAGACTTGCCAAGAAAAAGTGTTAGTAGGAAATTCCTGGAAAGGAGTATATTTTTTACCCAGTGAGGTATAGAGACATGCCTCACTGAAGTGTGTAGGGATAGTTCTCTGAGGTGTTTAGGGACTGCTCTTGATGTGGGTAGTGAGGGCTACTTTTGATGTGTATGAGGGTACACTCAGGTGTGTAGGAAGTGCCCTCTGAGGTTGGTAGCATGTGGCCTCTGTGTTGTGTAAAGAGGGAACCATAAGGAGTGTAGGAGGTTTCCAATATGTGTGTCATAGAACAATTTAATGTATGTGGATGTGCCACTGATGTGAGTTGGGAGGGCACACAGTAGTGCAGATGAAAGTTGCTTTGTCATGTGTGGAAAGGGTTCAGTGAGTTGTGTTTGTAGGGCCTTTTGAGGGAAGTAGTGAGATCTCTGAGAGATGAGGAGGGAGGGCAAATTGATGTAGAAGAAAAAAACTATGAGGATATGGTGTGGGTTGTGGTTAGGGTTAGGGTTTAGGGTCAAGGTCATGATCATGGCCAGGATCATGGTCAGGGAGGGCCCTCTATTTTAGGAGGGAGAGCTTGGGGTTAGAGTTAGGGTTAGGTTTAAGGTTAGGTTTAGGATCAGGGTCAGTGTTTGTGTGTACATAGAAGGCCCATAAAGTGACTTAAATGTGTTCTCTGAGGTCTGCACTGAAGGCTCTCTGAGTTGCACAGATAGGCTATTTGGGGTATTAGAGAGGACTTGCAAAGAATTATAGTTAGCAGAAGGTGCTTTAAAACAAGTGTAGTTTGTATTCAGTGAGGCATGTACAGATGTTTCTCTGAGGTGTGTAGATATTGCTTTGAGGTGATTAGGGAGTGCTTTTATTTATGTGCATGGAGGATATTCTAAGGTGTGTAGGGAGGGCTCTCTGAGGTTAGTAGTGCATGGTCTTTGAGCTGTGCAGAGTAAACTGAGGTGTGTAGAAGTACTCTATGACATGTCAGAGGACTATTAGACATGAGTGGGAGGTCCAAATGTGAGGGATTGAGAGGGTTCCCACAGGTCTATACAGAGTGTTTACTGCAGTGAGTAGAAAGAACTCTATTGAGTTGTGCTCAGAGAGCCATTTGAGGTGAGCAGAGAGAGCTCTATAATATGAGTATGGAGGACAAATTTATATAGAAAGGGAGACATTTTGAGGTGTGGAGTGGGGTATCTCTTTGGTGTATAGGTTGGATTCACTGAGATTAGTAGGGAGGGCTCTCTGAACGCTGCTGTGTAGGTTTCCTGAGGTGTTTAGTAAGGACTCATTAAAATGCAAAGGTATGGCACACTGATACATGAAGGGAAGTCTCTCAGTGGTGTGTACGGTGGGCTCTATTAGATGTGCAGAAGAATCTATGAGGGGTGTCAGAAGACTTTACATCTGAGGATAAATGCTGTCTCAGTTGTGTAGGGAAGGCCCTCTGAAGTGAATAGTGTGATGTCTTTGATTTGAGTATGGTAAACATACTAAAGTTTGATGGGAGGATTCTTTGAAGATAGTATAGGAAATCTCTGGGGTGTTTTGGGAGGACACTCAAGGGAGTTTCAAGAGGACTCTCTGAGGTTTGTAGTTTTGGCCTTGGGATGTAAATAGAGAACATTTTTGTGAGTAATGCAGGCTAACTGAGATGCACAGGTAGCATTTTTTGAGGTTTGAGGTTTGATGAAATGGCATTCTGAGGTTTGTATGGAAGCCTCTCTGAGACTTTTAGGGAGGATAGTTGAATGGGGTGTTTAGGGATTATCCTCTTTTGGTGAGAGGTATGTACTCTTTGAGGGGCATAGATATGTATTTCTAAGGTGAGTAAGTGGAGAATTCTTACATGAATAAGGAGGACAATCTGAGGTTTGAAAGGAGGGCTCTATAAGGTGTAACAGAGTCCTCTGAATTGTAAAAGTAATGTAGAGAGGTGTGTATTTGGGAGCTGCTCTCTGAGTTCTGTAGGGATTGATAAATTATGTGTGTACTATGGGCTTCTATGGTGTGAATGGATGGTCCTCTCTTGTGTAGGAAGGGTGCTTGATATGAGTGTGGAGGGCTTTCCGAGATGTGGAGGAAGGTGCATGTGAGGTGTGTAGGAAGGGAAGGGCTCTCTGCAGTTTCTTGTGTGGGCTCCCTGAGGTGTGTAGAGAAGTCTCCATTAAGTGTGGAGAAGCTATCTATGAGGTGTTAAAAAGTGGTTTTTGCCCATGCAGGAGTGCATGGTGGGCATAGTGTTAGGGTTAGAATTCCATCTGATATAAGCAAGGAGAACACCCTTTGGTGGAAGGTATCTTTTAGGATAGTAGCCAGAATCTCTCAGGTGTGTAGATAAGGCACTTGGAGGTGAGTAGAGAGAGTTTTTGGTTAATATTGAGGTCTATCTGAGATGTGTGTGTAGTGTTTTCTGAGGTGTGTAGCAGAAGCATACATAGAAGGTAGGATTCCATGAAGTGTGGAAGGGGTAATTTATATGGTCTGAAGTTAAGAATCATGGAGATGAGTAGGCTGGACTTTGAGCTTTGCATTGTAGGTTCACTAAGATGTGTAGTGAGAGCTAATTGAAATTCAGAGGGATAACATTCTGATGTGTTTTTGGAAGGCTCCCAGAGTTGTGTAGGGAGGTCTACATTTGGTGGAAAGAGGGATCTTTGAGGGGTGTAGGAGGCCTGTTTGGCATAGTAGCAATGCTATCTCAGTTATGTATGGAGAGACATCTACAGTGAATATTGAGATCTCTGATATGAGTAGAAAGAATAAACTCAGGTGTGGTGAGAGGAATATTTGAGGATAGAAGAGAAAAACTGAGGTGTTTTGGTTGGACATACATATACATGTTAAATGAGGTGTATAATGTGGGTGCTCATTGGTAAAAATTAAGTTAACTTAGGTGTGTATTTGTGGATATCTATGGTGATTAAGGAGAAATCTCTGAGATAAATGAGGACAAATTAAAGTTTTAATGGAGGGCTCCATGAGGTGTGCAACAGGGCCTTCTGAAAAGTGAAATTATGGCACTCTGAGGTGTGCAGAGGTATGGTGTGTGGTGTGTAACAACGGTTCTCTGGTCCCATCATTAATACAGTGATTGATAAAAAATGTGTATAGGAAATGTGTCTAAGGTGTGTATGGATGGCCCTCTGAATTCTGTAGAAAGGGCACTTGACATGAGTAGGTAGGGCTCTGAGCTGTGTGGAGAGGTGACTGCTATGTGTTTAAGAAGTGTTCACTGAAGTATGAAGGGAATGTTCTCTGAGATTTGTAGTGCAGTTGATTTGAGGTGTGTAGGGAGTCCTCTACTATGTGTGAAGGAGGAATCTATGAGGGGTGTAGAAGGGCTTTTGTCTGCATAGGGGAGCTCTCTGTTGTGTAGTTAGGGCCCTCAGAAATGAATAATGAAATCTACCAGATATGAGTAGGTAGAACATAATGTGATGTAATGGGAGTATTATTTGAGTATAATATGGGGAATCCCCACATTGTTTAGGAAGGTCACTCAACAGTGTATCCCATCTTCTCTGAGGTGTATCAGGCCAACTCTCAGAGGTGAGTAGAGAGGGCATTTTTGTGAGTAGTAAGTTTTATCTGGATTGTGTTCTAGGGTGTGTTGTTTGTAGCATGGGAATTCTGAGGTTTGAATTAACATCTCACTGGAATTTATAGGGAGTACTCTCTGGGATGTATTGGAAAGACTTTCTGAGTTGTATAAATGTTGCTCAATAAAGTGTGGAGGCAGTGTCTCTATGGGGTATACAAATGGGAATTTGATGTGTGTAGAAAAAGCTCTTGGTATTAGTAGGGAGTCATTATTTAGACATGTGGAGAAGTGAGTTTGATGTGTGTAGGAAAGATTCTCTGAGGTGTTAAGTGTATTCTCATTGTTATGTAGCGTGGGCTCTCTGAAATGTAGGGAGGGCTCTCTGAAGGGTGTAGGAGGACTTTATGAGGTTTGTAGGAAGGCTTATTAAAGAGAGTGTAGTGTTCACTTAAGTGAATAAAAGGGCTATTTGCGGTGTATAGGAAAGGTCTCTGTGGTGAGCCAAAAGTATTTTAAAAAGGTGTGTATTGCAGGTTCTCTGAGGTGAGTAGAAAGACTCTATAAGGTGTTTACAGAAGACTTGCTAAGAAGTATAGTTACTAGGGATTGTGAAGTACTACTTTGTACTCATTCAAATATGTAGTTTTCTCTCTCTGAAATGTGGAGGGAATGATGTAAGGTGGCACTCTTTTAAAGGATAGTATCACAGCTTGATCAACATCAAATTCAATGAATCACAAATATAAGACACAAATATAACCACACACAGACAAAAATTTCTGAGGGTCTGGTGCTATCTAAATGTGAATCTGAGTGGAGGGCTAGACTCTACTCACCTCCAATGTCCTGTCCTCTTTCACCTCTCATCTTCTTGGGAAATATCACCAGAGTTTTTGGTTCCAACACTGATACAGTGCATCCAATCTTGGGATTTCCTGAGAAATAAGCATCCAAAGATGAGTAGACAAGAATTTATGGTTCTGGACTTGCTGTCTCAACACAAGTGAGCAGAATGTGAGTTTATCTGTAATGTGGGTTCCTAGTTACTAGAGTTCCAAGTTCTGTGTGTTCCACTGTTCAGGAAGTGAGATCACTTCCTTGAGGACTCCATAGCCAAAGCCTTTCTCACACAGGGTGGTTCTAATGGCCCACTGATATGCAGGTTTCTCCCATCTTCCCTTAACATATACACAAGTGTACATGGTTACACCAACACACCCTGCATCTGGTCCCCATACTGTCCCAGGTGTAGCCAACTCACCTGGTTTGGAGACAGTTTGAATCAGACCATTTCCTCCTTCTGGCCATGTGGGTGGTCCTAAGAAGTCATTATGCCTTATGAGGCCTGAACACTTTTCCCATTTATTCCCCTGGAATTATTCTACTATATGCTTTTGAAGTTGTCATCAGGTGTATAAGGCCATTTATATACATACTCCTTGGGAATCGTAATGTTTGAGTCATGTGTCTGTAATGCACCAACATACAGAAAACACAACACAGTAAGGAGAGTGACAAGGGATGACAAACAACTCTACCATGATGTGAGTCCAACAGTGAAAGAGAGGAAATAAACTTCTACCTTGTCCTTGTTTCCACTCTGCCCCATTGGAAATTTTTCATAACAGATTTTCAGAGATAGATTCCCTGTGCCATAGACCTTCCAATGTATCTGTGATATTTAGAATTGTTTCAATAATTCTTCATGTTGTATCATGTGTGTCAAGGGATTACTGGCATCAGAGAATTCTATTGTCCAAAACCTGTAGATTCCCCATCTAACTGAATCCACATCATCATGTGGTTTTAAAGAAAAATAAATCAGCAAGAGTCATGGTATTTCACTTCCAAGATGTAGTCATCAGAAGTCTCATTTCTTTGCCTCGATAGTCCTATAGCAGTGGCATTGCTATAATACCAGAGATTTTTTGGAAAATTTTGTGTGGCAGAAGGCAAAATTCCAGGGACCCCATTAAATAGCAAGGAATTGGCATTTGTTTCCATTTCTAAATGCCTCACATAACTGATAATATTTTGATTATAAAATTCATGAATGCAATTTTTATTAAGAAGAATTGATGGTGTAAATTTGCCAAAACTTTGTTCAATACCATGGTCATAACCATGGGAGTGGAATTCTCTTTCTTATTTCTTTAGGGAACATCTGCATTGCTTCTTTGAAGGTCATGGCAGGTCACATGCTTTTGTGTGTGTTTTTGAAGACAGTTTCTTTCTATTCTTCTACCTAAAAGTTGGAAAGAAGGCCCCAGTAGAAGAACATACAACCAACTCAGAAGTCAATATTTATTCAATAGCTAAGGTTATGGGAGCAGAGAGAAGGGCTAACAATTCAGTTTTGAAAAATGGAAAAGGACTAGGTAACCACTCTCTTCAGGGGATAGTCATTAATCTAATGCAGATTCACTGAGTGCCCTGTGCCCACTTTTGAATGAACACAAGAAGCTGACCTCATTCTCTTCTACTAAGAAACATCAAAAATTAGCAAACCATCTCAAATGCTTAGAACCATCTTGCCTGTGCACACAGATTAATTGTCTTCTCATTACCTTCCTACAAAGGTGAAAGTCTGATGATAGACCACTGGCTTGGAAAGACTTGAATATCAATACTCATATGTGCAATCACCCCTGTCAGAGCACTCCCAGGATAAGGCATTGCTGAATGCTTCTGCATTCCTTGAAATTTACTGGGGAACAACAATGGGGAGGATCATGAGGAAGACCTGCAACTTTGAGTGGTGCTGAATTTGGTAAGCCCTGAAGCACCAGTGAATTTGAAAACAGGAAATAGTCCCTGTTTTTTAAGTTGGTAAAAATAGAAGTCATGAAAATTCTCCCCTCTCATCTACTACTCTGTAGGTATTTACCTTATGACATTATGGCATTATGTGATAATATTTCCTACCCACTAAGTTTCTTCATGAAGGAGAAAGAGCCCTGTATGAGCATTGGCAGGCCTGATAGGACCATGAAATGAGCATAAGTTTAGTCAGTTTCCAAATCAGCATAAAAAGTCTTTAAGCTAACAAGGCCAGCTAATGATAATTTCTCTTCACTGACCACTCTTGGAATATGCCTAAAAATTGATTTGCTGGGATCATTGCTTAATTTTCCAAAACAAGAATAAAAGAAATTACAGAAAAGTGGTTGTGAATCCTCGGTTCCAGAGGGGTTTGATTTCACTGGAAACAGATTCACTGTCTTAACAAAGAAGTCCCATGAACAAGTATATCAATAAAGCCTACCTGAGTGTTAGTCCCTTGCCTCTAATACATCTTTCTACCAATATCCTCAACGTGGTTCTTTACGCAGTTGTCCCAGTCCTAACTTTCACACTCTGAAGCACAGCATCACCAGATCCAAATGCTGAGACTCCAAGCTCTGAGGGCTGTACTATTCCCTTTCTAAGAAGAGTATTCATGACAAAGTTTTAGTGTGCCAAATTCTCAATAGAAAAATCACAAGAACATACATTTTTTTAAAACTATGATTTTTCTGACATTTAGACCAATGTAGACAAAATAAAAATTTTAAAGTGATATGACCACAGCTTCCCTACTGAAATCCAAATTAGGCAAATACAGTAATTAAAGGCACAGTGTGAAGCCCAGAACAATCAATGTCAGTGTAGGATTGAGACACCCTGGAAACACAGCCCACAGACTTTGCACTCTGGTCTTCATTAGCAAGCAGCAGCATGGAAGTGCAGGCTACATATGTCCCTCCTCATGTCCTCACATCTGCAGCTGTGTACTCAGGGTATGGTGATCCTGATAAAGAGACCATAGAACTTAGGGTCCACCTAGTTGGTCTCAGGTGCAAGACTACAACTCAGATCTGAAGGGTCAAATCCCAGGGGGCATGGATCTCTGTGTATGACTGAGGGATGTTTCATTGGATTTGCATTATTGGTGGCATATTCCTCCCTGAGAAGTGGGACAAAGACAATGCTTTATATGTGGCTTGATCAGCTGCCTTCTGAACTCTTTCAGTTACTGGGCATGGTTTGTTTCTAATGGAGCCTGTTGAGAACTTGCATCTTTGTTCCAGTTAGTGCTCTCTCTCACCTCTCTGCTTGCTGCCAGTGAAGCTCATGAGGAGAAGCCCTATTCATGAGAATTCTATATTAGCATGGATTCTATAATAGGACTACAATCCATAGGACAACAATTATATTACTTTTGGATGGTGTAGTATTGGTATTACTATTAATAACTAATGACAGATATAGCATTATCTTGAGCTGTTTTATTATGACAATATTTTTGCATAATAGACTACTTAACAGCTCTTACATTTATAATAGATGTTATCACACACCTCTTCTATCAATATCCAAAATCTGTAGAAGCTATTATGTTAATATTAAATGCTATACTGTGGAAATTTAATAGTATTAAAACCTCAGGACCATTATTATATTAGTTGTACTTCATATATTATGAATATTAGATCAATTTTAAAGGGTAGCTACCATATCACTTTGATGTGTCATAGTATGGATATCATATTGGTATTAAAAGCCACAAATAAACCTTTGGGTCATTTTTAGAAACTCAAGTATGCATATCATCTTAGGATTAAAATCAACATTGTAGTTAGTACATTCATTTTAATTATAACTCATAAAATTATTTAATGCCAAAAATGCAGATATTTTATTAGCATAAGGTTGTATAATACAAATATGCTAATGCTAATGCTACAGAACACATGTTTACTAGTTTTAGATGTTATATCAAGGATATTAAATGAGTATTAGAATCCAGAAGTAAGTTATTATATTGGTTTCAGGGTTTATGGAAAAGATGGCATAGAGTAATATTAAAGGCTACAGGACATATATTTCAATATTTTTTCGGTGATAATATGGATGTCATATTAGTATTTTAAGGTAGAAAGGAAGTAGTATATTCATTTTAGATACTAAGCTATGAAAAACACATTAGATTTAGAGGCCACAGCACATCTTCTATATTCATATTTGATACTCCAGTTTGAATAGTATATTAGTATTTGGATAACTGTGATATCCATTACTGATGTTGTAATATCAGGCATATTATATTAATATTAAAGGACAGAACAGCACTTATATAGTTTTCCATGCTATTGTATGCCTATACTGTTAAAAAAGACATGGAACAGCCATAATAGGAATATTGTATTATTATTGAAGTCTACAGGGATCTATTATATTTGTTTTAGTTGGTCACTATGGATATTATGATCAACTGTAAGTTCCCAGGGAATCTACTATATTAGTTTAATGTGGAATAGTAAGGACATTTCTTTAGCATTAAAGACCACATGGCAGCTATTAGTTTTAGAGGGTAAAACAAATTTATCACATTGATATTAAGGGTATGAAGTTAGGCAGCTATTCTGTTAGGTTTAGATTTTATAGAATTGAAAGCATGTTATTATGAACAGCCAGAGGCTAGAGATTGCAGCAGTTTTAATGCTATAATATGAATATAATATCAGTATAGAAAGAAGGGATAGTTTAAAAAATAACAAAATTCTTTTTTAAATATAATTTAATTTATTTAATTTTTATTTGTTACTCAGGATTAAACCCAGTGCCTCACTTGTGCTAGGCAGGTACTCTAACACTAATCCACACACCCAGCACCAAATGACAGTATTTATATGAGTTTAAGGGGCCACATATTCCATATTACATAAATTTGAAAGGACTCAAGAAAACTACTAGTTTGGGATGTAAAATGATTGATAACATGTTTACATTATAAACCAAAGGACAACTACTATATTAGTTATAAATTCCAATGTATGAATATTATGTTAATACTAAAGGAAACAGTAAATACTAAGGATATTTTGGAAGTGTCCACAGTCACATTACAGGTATTACAGTCTTCAGTCACAATGCGTGTATTATGTGAGTGTCAGCTTCCATAGTGAAGATGTTATATTAGTGTCAGAGGTCAAGTGTAAACATATCAGTGTCAGAGGCCAGAGTGAGGGTGTTTATGTGAGTTTATTGTGTTAGAGTTATGATATTATGTGAATGTAAGTGGTCAAAAGAGGCAGGAATTAGATTTTGTTTTGGTGAATATTTATGAGTGGAAAAGCATGATACTCACAATGATATCAATCACATAAAATGTGATGTTGTGTATATATACACATGACCTGGAAGTCATGTCC
The DNA here is from genome assembly GCF_902686455.1 of Sciurus vulgaris. Taxonomy (NCBI): domain Eukaryota; kingdom Metazoa; phylum Chordata; class Mammalia; order Rodentia; family Sciuridae; genus Sciurus; species Sciurus vulgaris. The sequence continues at coordinate 38,087 of NW_027632719.1, read as the reverse complement.
AATTAAGCTGCGTGAAAAATTAATAACTTTGTTCTTTTCTTGTATTTTTATTTTTTCTGTAATTTACATATTAAACGTTAAAAATAAAAGGTATTTTTTAAAAAGTGGTCAAGTAAGGATTGTATATAAATGTGAGAGTCCACATGGCAAATACTGTTTGAATGTTTTAGGCCACAGTGAAGATATTTTGTGAGTGTTAGAGGTCAAGGGAGAATATTATGTAAAAGGAAGCAGAATGAGGATAAGTAAGTGTCATAGACCACATAAGGATATTCTGTGTCAGTGGTTTTAGTGAGGTAATTACTAGAGTGTCAGGGACATCATAAAGATATTATGTGAGTGTTGGTAGGCAGATTAAAGAAAATATGTGAATGTGAGCTGTCAGAGTGAAGATATTATGTGTCAGAGGCCAGAGTGAGGGTAATATCTGGATCTCAGTGGCAACAGTGAGGACAGTTTGTCAAGGTTAGTAGTCAGAGTGAGAATATTATGTCAGAACCTGAGGCCATAGAAAGGATATTATATGAGTGTCAGAGGCCAGATAAGGACTTTATATGAGTGTCAGATATTACAGTGAGGGTGTAATGTAAATTTAAGAGGACACATGGAGGATATTTTATGTGTGCCAGAGATCAGAGAAAGAGTATTATGTAATAGTCAGAGGTTACAGTTTGGACATTATGTGCACGTAATTATTCATAGCGAGGATATTATGTGAATATCAGAGTCCAAAATGAGGGTATTATATGAGTGTGAGAGGTCACATGTTATTATGTGAGTTTCAGAAGTCAGAGTGGAAATATTTTGTGAAAGTCAGAGGCCACAATGAGGCCTATATGGGAGTGTCAGAGGCCACAATCAGGGTTTTATGGGAGTATCAAGGTAAGAGTGAGGGAATTTTTTGAGTCAGACCAAGGGAAGATATTATGTGATTTTCAAGGCAACAGTGAGTGTAATTTAAGAGTGTCAGAGGACACAAGATATTATGTGAGAGTCAAAGACCATAGTGAGGATATTGTGTGTCAGAAGGCACTGTGTGGATTTTATATAAATGTTTGAGGCCACACTGATGACATTATATCAGTGTGGAAGGCCAGACCATATTTATTGAATGTCAGAGGCCTCAGGGAATATACTCAATGAGTGACAGTGGTCACAGTGGTCACATTGAGAATATTATGTGTCAGTGGTAAGAGTGATGATATGTGAGTGTCAGAGTAGCCTCTAGTATTCCCAGTGAGGGAATTATGTGAGTCTTATTGGCCATAGTGAGGGTATTATATTAATATCAGAGGCCACATTGAGGATATAATATGAATGTCAAAGGCCAATGTAATGGTATATTGTGAGGTTCAGAGGCCAGAGTGAGGGTATTAAGTAAATGTCAGATATTTAATTGTGTATATTATGTAAGTGTCAGAGGCCACAGTGATGGCCAAACATTTTGTTCTGAGTGTCAGAACAAAATGAGGATATGTGAGTGGCAACTGTCCCAGAAAGTATATTGTATGAATGTCAGATGTTACAGTTGGGATATACTGTCAATCACAGGGACAACACTGTGGAAATTATGTGGGTGTCAGTGGCCACAGTGAGAGTATTTTGTCACATCAAGGTTCAGCATGAGGATATTATGAGTTTCTAAAGTCACAGTGACTGTATTGGACTGTAGTGAGTGTATTATGTGAGTGTCAGTGGTGACAATTATATTATGTGAGTGTATAAGGCCACATTGAAGGTATTTGTTGAGTATCAGATTACACATTGAGGGAATTACACAAGTATCACAGATTAGAATAAGGATACTATGTCAGGATCAGAGACAAAAATGATGACATTATGAGTGACAGAGGGTATTTTTTTTAAAAGTTTTAGACATCAAAATGAGGGTATTATGTCAATGTCAGAGGTCAAAGTGAGGATATTTTCTGTATGTCAGAGGACCCAGTGATAATATTTATATGACTTTTAGAGGACAGAGTGTGATGTTATGTGAGTAATAGAGACCAGAGTGGTAGTACTCTGTGTCTGAGGTCAAAATATGTGTATTATGTGATTTTCAGAGACCAGAATTGGGGATTTATGTGAGTGTCAGAAAGTACAGTGAGGGTATTATGTGAGTGTCAGAGGTCACAGTATAGTTATGTGTCACAGGTAGCATTGATGATATTATGTGTCAGAGGCCCATTAAGGATATAATGTCTGTGTCAGAGGTCAAATTGAGTGCATAATATGAGTGTCTGAGATCACAGTGAGGTTATTTGAGTGTCAGCAGTCAATGTGAGAACATTATATTAGTGTCACAGGTAAGGTGAGAATATTTGTGAATGTCATAATCCAAAGTGAGGGTAATACATAACTAACAGAGGTCTCAGTGAGGTTATATTTTGATTACAAGAGTTCACAGTGAGGACATTATGTGAGTGTCAGAGGTCATGGGAGGATATTATGTGACTATCAGACTCACAATAAGGATATCATGTGAGTGTTATATAACAAGTGAGAAAATTAGGTGAGTATCAGGGGCTCCAATGAAGATAAATGAAACTGTCCAAAGTAATTTCAGAAAATAATGTGAGTGTCAAAGATCACAGTGAGTATGAGTAGCACAGAAGTATTATGTCAGTTTCTAAAAAATAACAATGAGAATATTATTTGAGTGTCACAGGGCTCAGAAGGGGAATTATGTGAGAGCCAGAGGACACACCGAGGGTATTTTGTGAGTGATTCAGGTCATTTAAGAATATTATGTGTATGAGAGAGGACACACTGAGATTATGTAACAGAGGTGACACTGAGGATATCATTTCAGAGTTAGAGGATGATATCATGTGTCTATCAGAGACCACAGTGAGTTCATTTTATGAGTGTTATAGACCACAGTGAGGGTAATAAGTAAGGGTTAGAGGTCACAGTGAGGGTAATCTGTGAGTGTGAGATGTTAGATGAGGACATTTGTGTCAGAGGTCAGAGTGAGATATTAAATGGAGGACATTTGTGTCAGAGGTCAGAGTGAGAGTATAACGTGTCAAATGCAGAAAACCACCGCTTCTTTGCCTGGCTACTCCAAGTGGCTCCACAGCCGCTTCTTTTACGGCCCGACCAGCGGGACCAAAGACACGTACACTTCAGAGGTTCATGAAGCAGCTTCCCGTTTATTCAAATAACACCCTCAATATATAAGCAGTCTCATGCATAAGCAAGTGTAACCAGATATGTCCATCAATCCTGTTAAAGATAAACAATCACTTGCTCGAGCATACATGTAAAGTATATCTGTCCATGCACTAGGCAGCTGAACTGATTATCATACAGCCAAATGTAAACACGTTCTGTCATTCTATAAGCATAATCAGGATGCCGTTTGCTCTCTGCCAGTCGCCATCTTTAGATGCACATGGAGTAACCCTGGGCCCTGGGTTTCACCCACCACAACTCCCCCTTTCTGTTTATAAAAGGGACCATGCCTGTCTTAGGTTGTACATGGCAGAGCAACATTCTTACCTCTCATTGGACAATGAGGCTCTAGCCATCATTTCCTGTCTTAGGTTGGTATGAGCTCCCCATGAATCTTACCCATCATTGGCTACCGGTCCAGCATATTTAACCAGACTTGGGGGGATTGGCCAGCATCAATTATGATGAGAACTTGCAAATAATGGCTGTTTTTCTGCGTGGATGTATATGCATTTTGTATATGCACAGGACAGATACAACACACAAGAGACCTCCCCTGGACAAAAATCCAAACCATTCTTTTTCCCATAGAACAGCGGACTGGAGAAATGTGGCCAAATGTTGTAAAAATAGGAGGATATAGAATAGAGGAGTAGATAAGGGATACAGAATAGGGCCACATCTTCACTATCCCCCATAGTTCACGTGAGTCTCCTCCATTAATTTGGTGAGAATTCACCAGCACCATCAGTGGGAGAAGCCTCCTCCTCTTCTTCCAGTTTTTGGGTCTCTGTAGAGGCCTTGACCAATCTCTCCAGCACACAAATTGGCGATTGTGCATCCTGTGGGAAAACACAAACAGACCCTCATGTCCAGATTAATACCGGATCTGGGCCTTTCCATTGTCCTGATAGAATGTCCTTCCAGAGCACTTGAGGTAGATGCTTTTTATTAGGATCTGAATCACAGTCAGCAGCCGATAGGCCCTCAGATTCAAGATTTAAACAATTTAAAATGAGCAAGTCAACAGACAATTTGTCTTTTGGGAATCTGAATGATGCCCCTATTCCCCCTTTTTGTTTATAAAGCATGTTTTTAAGTGTTAAATGGGCACACTCAACAATTCTTTGTCCAGTAGAATTATAGGAAATTCCTGTAACATGTTGAATACCAAAGGTGGAACAATATTGTTTAAAGGCCTGGAACATATATCCAGGACCATTATCTGTTTTAATTTGTTTGGGAACTCCTAAGATGGAGAAAGAGTGTAAACAGTGTGTTATTACATTTTGTTTTTTTCTCCAGTAAGAGCAGAGGCCATAATAAATCCTGAAAAGATATCAATAGGCACATGAATGAATTGTAGTTTTCCAAATTCTGAATAATGAGTTACATCCATTTGCCAAATATTATTGGGCTGAAGCCCTTTTGGACTTACTCCTAATGAGGGATTAGGAATAAGTGTAACACATTTCACACAAGACTATGTCCCAAATGTTGCCTTAGTAATTTTATAGCGTGTGCATAGAGTGGAAGCATTTACGTGAAATTTGGAATGAAAAGTTTTTACATTTTCAAGTGTATTAAAGATGTGTGGATCTCTGGTGGCCATGGCTGTTAAATCATTGTGTAAACTTAAAGGACCTGGAAGGCCAGTATGAGTGTGAACGTGCCCAATAAAAAAAAGGATTTTTTCTGTCCCAAATAAGTTTTTGTAATCTTTGCAAATATTTAGTAATAGTGGAGGTGAGGGAAATCAGACCAGTTAATTCTAAATTTTGAACAGCATTAACAACATATTTGCTATCAGAGAATAGATTAAAAGGCTCATGGTGGGTTTTGAATACTTCTATAGCTACTAATAGTTCCATTTGTTGTGCAGATAGAGTATTAAACAACAATGTTTCTGTAATATTATCTATAGTAATAGCACCCGTACCATTTTTTGATCCATCAGTAAATATAAGGGTAGCTCCTGTAATAGGTCCTTTTCGGGTGACTTTAGGAAAAATTATAGGATGTTGACTCCAAAATTGGAGAAGAGGATCAGATGGCAAATGATTGTCAAACACAGCAGAAGTACTAGTAAAGACTACAGCCTACGAATTTTAATTATTACTAAGATATTGTGTCTGATCAGTAGTATATGGAGTAGTGATAGTTGAGGGATGTGATCCAAAGGTGGAAAGGGATACTTTTAATGCCTTAAGGATTAATTCAGCCACAGATTCAGTAAACAAGCCTAAGACCTTGTTAGGGGCATAATTCATGTGAACCCATAGAATAGAACACTTTTGCCAAAACACTCCTGTGGGTAACTTATTTGTGGCCAAGATAATGAATGATAAAGGCTTAGTTAGGTCAATACAATCAAGATGAGACTTTTCCATAGCTGTTTCAACAAGCATGAGAGCTGTTTGAGCCTTAGGGGTAAGCACTCGCTAAGAAAGAGAGTCAGAATCACCTTTAAGAATATCAAACAGGGGGCCCAAATTTGAGGTGGGTAAATGAAGGTAAGGTCTAATCCAATTAATATCTCCCAAAAGTTTTTGAAAATCATTTAAAGTTATAAGCTCGTCTACCTGAACGGTAATTTTTGCGGGTTTAACCATAGTTTGATTTATGATAGATCCCAGGAAGTTTTTGGTGTCTGTGATTTGTACATTTTTAATGGAAATATGTAAGCCCCATCTTTCAAGTGACTTTAGTAAGGGATTATAACATTGCTCTAAGACAGGTTTTTCCTTATGAGCTAGCAAAATATCATCCATGTGAGGGTAGATTAAAAGTTGAGGGTTAATTTGTTGATACACACTGGGGTGGAAATTAATCTGATTACCTTGCCCTTCATATGGTCCTTGGCCTGTCAGCATGTTTAGATTCAATTGAGGATTGCCCACAACTGCATTACATCGGGCAGTATCAGAATATAACTCCTGGTTAGCCACCTTCCATTTTAATATGGCTGCACTCTTGTTAGGATTGGAAGCTATACCCAATCCTCTTAAAGTCTGATCTGCTTGTTGAAGTGGCCAGGCTTTTGGCCATTCTGTAACTGTGATAATACTTTCATCAGCCCCAGTATCTAATCCCTCAAAACTTTTGCCTTCTATTATTAACTTTGTCATAGACCTATCTTTTAAACCCCATGTTAACATGACCATATTTTGGCCAGTAGAACCTAACCCTTTATTTCCCCTAATAATATTTTTTGATGGATATTGATCATAGCAACTGGGTAAGACCAACAATTGTGCTATGCGATCACCCTGAGCTATTATTGCTACACCTCTTGGTGAAGAAGCAAGGATTTTTATTTCTCCTGTGAAATCAGGGTCTATAACTCCAGGGACAATATTTAATCCTTTTAAAGCAGAATAACTCTTCCCCAGAACTAGTCCCACTGTTCCTTTATGTAATGGGCTGACAACCAAAGTTGGCATTGGTTGTACTCTCATCTCTGGAGTTAATACTGCTCTGGTGGAGGCACAGAGATCTGAACATCTACTTTCTCTTTCAGAAGCTTGACTTGATTGTTCTTTTTTTACAATCTCTAATATCTTTTCCCCTTCACTTAACTGTTTTTGAGATTTTGGTTTTTTGGAAGTCAGATAGAAACGAACTAATGTCACAACAACAACAACAACAACAAACAAAAACCAAACAAGGAAAGGTAACACAAATAACTTACACATATTTGTTATGGGACGTCCTTTGCTGTCTCTTGGGACAACCTTTCAATATATTCTCTCTCTAGGAGAATCTTCTGTTAATATTCCCTCTCTATGGTAATCTTCAGTTAAAACCTTAAGGTAACCGTTTCTTCAAATAGGGAAACCTTCTCATTAATTACACTAGCAAAACTGTCTTTTATATACCTAAGTGCTCACCAATTCCCAGTCCAATTCTTGTTTGATCGTGGTCCGGGCCACCACTTACAGAAAACTGCTGCTTCTTTGCCTGGCTGCTCCAAGTGGCTCTGCAGCCACTTCTTTTATGGCTCGACCAGTGGGACGAAAGACACATACGCTTCAGAGGTTCATGAAGCAGCTTACTGTTTATTCAAATAACACCCTCAATATATAAGCAGTCTCATGCATAAGCAATTGTAACCAGATATGTCCATCCAATCCTGTTAAAGGTGAAGCGATCACTCACTCGAGCATACATGTAAAGTATATCTGTCCACGCACAAAGCAGCTGAACTGATTATCATACAGCCAATTGTAAACGCATTCTGCCATTCTCCAAGCATAATCAGGATGCCGTTTGCTCTCTGCCAGTCGCCATCTTTAGATGCATGTGGCGTAACCCTGGGCCCTGGGTTTCGCCCGCCACAGTTATATCTCACATTGAAGGTACGACATTAGTGTCAAAGGGCAAATGAGGATAATTTTGAATGATGCAAGTGACAATGAGCTTATTTTTTGAGTGTGAGATATCAGAGTGAGGATATTGTTGAGTGTCAGGAGTCAAGTCAGGCTATATTGTGACTATCAGAGTCACAGTGAAGATATTCTTTGAGTGTCCATGCCATAGGGAGGTAAAGTGAGTTTCATAGGAAGCAATAATTATATTGTGTCAGTGTCAGTGGTCACAGTGTGGTTATTATGTTGCACTTAGAGTTTTATTTGAATTTGAGAAGCCACTATGAGGAGATATGAGTATCAGAGAAAAAAGTGAGGTTATTATGTCAGTTTCAGAGGCCAAAGTAAAAGTAACATGATTGTACCTGAAGTCACACTGAAGGTAATTTTTGAGTGACAGAGGTCAGAAGAAGGATATGTTTTCAGTGTCAGATGTCACTATGTGTGTATTATGTGAGTCTAAGAGGCCATGTTGATGGTATAATGTGAACTTCAGGGGTCACTGTGTGGGTATTTGGTGAGCATCATGGTAAAACAGAGGGTACTACCTGAGTGTCAGAGGTCACAGTGAGGTATAATATGTGTGACAGGAAAAATTGAGGATAATATTTGAGTGTCTAAAAACAAAGTGAAGGTGTTATGTGTCAGAGGCTGTTTTGAAGGAATCATGTGAGAGTCAGAAGTCAAAGAAAGGTTATTATATCTGAATGAGAAGTCACACTGAGGTTATTATAGGACTGTCAGATGTCACACTGAGAGTATTGTAAGTGTCAGAGGTCCCCGAGAGGTTATATGTGAGTGTCTGAGACCACAGTGAGGATATTACATTAGTATCAGAGGTCACAATGAGGTTATAATGTGAGAGTCATAAGTCATAATGAGGGCATTATGTAAGCCTCACAGGCCACAGTGAGTGTACCGTGCGAGTGTCAGTGGTCACACTTAGGATATAATCTGAGGCCACACTGAAGGTATTAAGTCAGTGTTAGAGTTCACAGTAAGGGTATCATTTGAGTGTGAAAGTTCACAGAGTGGTAATATATGAGTATCAGAGATCACACAGAGTATTATGCGAGTGACATAAGAAAAGTGAGGATATTATGTGTCACATGATATAATGAGAAAATCTTTTCAACATCAGGGTGCATAGTGTAGATATATTATGACTGTAACAGATTATGATGAAAGTATTTTGTTAGAGTCACAGGCCAACTGAGGACATTGTGTGAATGTCAGAGGCCACATGGTAGTTATCATATAAATATCAGAGATCAAGTGAGGATATAACTTTTTTAAATACATTTAAATTTTTACCCCAGTGTAACAGAAATTTTTACATACATCTTATTGATAACAAGTTCATTTACAGAATATTGAATGATATAAATTTCCAATTAATTTTTTTATTTCTATATGATTTAAAATTACCAATTGAGACAACTTTAGTTTGGCGGACACCAGTATGGTAAAGTGCCTTTCCAAGCTTTATATTTATAATCTGTATCTTAGAAGAACTTGAGTATACTTAACATACAAAGAACTAGTAGTATCACCATTATACAGATGTCTTTATATTAACTATGTTTAATTTTCACAGTAAAATTCAGAATCCACAAATATTTATAGGCTTATCGAGTTTAGCAGTGCTAGTAAAAATAAATGATAGCCTTAAATCTCTTATGTATTTAGGGAACAGTGTTAATAATTCAAATTAGACTTAGTCAATGCAGACAGACACAGGTAAGTTTTCTAAATGGCAGTGTTGCCCTATGCCAGACATAAAGTATAAAAGATAGCACTTACTTTGGTTAAATCTATATGAACTTTTATTTTTGAACTTTTATAGAATATTTAGGTAAGGCTCAGACAAATTTATTTTCAGATTTCTAAGTCAGGTATATTTGGGTTATTCATGAAAATCAAGCCTGTTCAAGATCTTAAGTCTTCTGTTTCTCTTACAAAGGAAAATCCTCAGAGCAATTGACATCACATTTTAATATTTTGCAGGTGTCAAGTCTTGCACAAATTGGTATTCATCAATGTGAGGTTTTTCAACAGGCAGAAGAGGCAGAGTAGGATATCTGGCAAAGCAGACTTATTGTATAACTTAAACAACTGTCCAGAAGAGAATGAGTGCCTCTTCTTTTATTATTATTATTTTATTTTGAAAGACAGCATTTTGATTCATTGTACATGAATGGGGCACATATATTTGTTTCTATGGTTTTGCAAATGTAGATTTATACCATTTTTGTCATCATACATGTACATAGGGTAATGATGTCTTTCTCATTCTGTTTTTCATATCCCCTCCATCTCATTTTCTTCTATGTAATCTGAAGTTCCTCAATTTATCTCTCACCCACCACCCCAAATATGTATCATCATCTACTTATCAGGGAAAATAATCTGCCCTTGGTTTTATGGGATTGGCTTGTTTCACTTACCATAATATTCTCTAATTGCATCCATTTATCTGCAAATGTCAAAATATTATTCTTCTTTATGACTGGATAATATTGCATCATGTATATATACCACAGTTTCTATATTCATTCATCTGTTGAAGGGCATATAGATTGGTTCCACAATCTAGCTATTTTAAATTTAGTGTCTGTTTCCTCCCCACCTGGATCAAGTTATTTCCTCCTAAAACTAATCTTGGTTAAGATAACATTGATCACTTTTCCCAGGGCCACTTTTTCCTAAAAGGCCTTTCTCACTTCTAGTAGACCTCTGGCGGAGCAAGTTCTGTTTCCTTTTCCTGGAAGATACTTGCACTTGAAATTTTTAATTTTGCTGTACGTTATCTGTACGTTTAATTTACACAACAGATTTTATCAAAGCAAAGGGATTAGACAGTTTGACATTTTAAAATCTGCACCTTAAATCTTTTTTTTTTTCCAATTTATACTCAAGGGGTTGTAACACAGGTTATTGTTTGACCAGTCTCCCTTACCATCATCATAATGCCATCAACTTTAAGTGAGTTTCCCATTGTTAATTGTACCCAGAAACTCTCTCTTTACATACTTTTGTATGTAAAGGCACTGTCTAGTGAAGGTCACAGAAAGTGACACACACAGTCCCCAGTGGCGGACCCGGTCCTGTCTGCAAGCAGCTTCTTGGACCAGGGCAGGACGCTGAGAGGCTTTCCTGAACAGCCCAGCTCCATCTGGCAGGAGGCCCAGCCCTCAGCCAGCTTCTCCGAGCAGGTCCGCCCAGTGAGAAGCTTTCTTCACATAAACAGCCCCAAGTGGTGGCCTGTCCAGTCCTCAGACAGCTTCTTGGACCAGGGCAGGGTGGTGAGAGGCATTCCCCAGCAGCCTGGCTCCATCTGGTGGCAGGCCCAGCCCACAGCCAACTTCTCAGAGCACACCCAACTAGTGAGAGAATTTCCAAGGATACCCAGCCCTGAGTTCTGCACCCAGCGGTGGGTTCTGGTCTTCAGACAGCTTCTCAGAGCGGTTCTGCCTAGTGAGAGGCTTTCCTCGCACACTCACTCCCCAGTGGAAGCCCTGGTTCTGTCCTCAGGCAGCATCTCAGACAAGGGCAGGGGGGCCTGAGGCCTTCCCAGGCAGCCCGGCTCCATTTGGTGGCAGACCGGGACCACAGCAGGCTTCTCAGAGTAGGCCTGCCTAGTGAGAGGCTTTCTGAGCACACCCATCCCCCAATCCTGCACCCAGCAGCGGGCCAGGGGCAGCTTTCTTCTGAAGCACTGCATTATCAAGTTCCTCCAAGACTTCAGGCTACTGAAGTTTAAGAGGTGATATGCTGGAAATTTACAGGGACACTATAAGCCAGTAAAGGAAATCTGTGATATCTCAGAGCCCACTGATATCTGAACAATATGAGAAAACAAGGGAAGAAAATGTACCAAAATAACCAAGATGCTATATCAATAAAACCTAATGACAGCATGGCAGAAGAAATGTCACAAAGAGAGTTCAGAATGTACATAATTAAAACAATCAGAGAAGTAAATGGAGAGATGAAAGAGAAAATGCAGGCATTAAATTATCACACCAATCAACAGTTAAAAGAGCAAATACAGGAAGCAAAAGATCATTTCAATAAAGAGTTAGATTCTGAAAAAAAAACAAACAGAAATCCTTGAAATGAAGGAAACAGTAAAACAAATTAAAAACTTGATAGAAAGCATAACCAATAGGATAGAACACCTGGAAGACAGAACCTCAGACATTGAAGACAAAATGTTTAATTTTGAAAACAAAGTTGACCAAACAGAGAAGATGGTAAGAAGTCATGAACACAATCTACAAGAATTAAGGGATATCACGAAAAGGCCAAATTTGCGAATTATTGGAATAGAGGGGGGCACAGATAAGCAAACCACAGGAATGAACAATCTATTCAATGAAATAATGTCAGAAAATTTCCCAAATCTGAAGAATGAAATGGAAAATCAAGTACAAGAGGCTTATAGAACTCCAAATACACAAAATTACAACAGACTCACACCATCACACCAACAGACTCGCACATTATTATGAAAATACCTAACATACAAAATAAAGGCAGAATTTTAAAGGCTGTGAGAGAAAAGAATCAAATTACATTCAGGGGGAAACCATAAGATTATCAGCAGATTTTTCAAACCAGATCCTAAAAGCTAGAAGGGCCTAGAACAACATATCAAGCCCTGAAAGAAAATGGAAGCCAACCAAGAATCTTATACCCAGCAAACCTTACCTTCAGATTTGATGATGAAATAAATTTCTTCCATGATAAACAAAAACTAAAAGAATTAACAAAAAGAAAGCCAGATTACAGAACATTCTCAGCAAAATATTCCATGAGGAGGAGATGAAAAATAATCATGCAAATCAGCAAAGGGAGGAACTGGCCTAACGGAATAACGAAATAAATGAGAAACCAAGTCATGTCAAAAAACAAAAATGAGCCAAATGACTGGAAATACAAATCCTATCGCAATAATAATCCTGAATATTAATGGCCTGAACTCATCAATCAAAAGACATAGACTTTCAGATTGGATTAAAAAGAAAAATCCAACATGCTGCCTGCAAGAGACTCATTTCATAAAAAGAGATACCCACAGACTGAAGGAGAAAGACTGGGAAAAACATACCATGCGCACAGACACAGCAAAAGCGCTGGAGTATCCATCCTCAATTCAGATAATGTGGACTTCAATCCAAAGTTCGTCAGAAGGAATAAAGAAGGACATTTCATACTGCTTAAGGGAAGCATAAATCAGCAAGACATAACAATCATAAATATCTATGCCCCCAACATTGGCTCATCCATGTACATCAGACAAATCCTTCTCAAATCCAGAAATCAAAGAGACCACAACACAATAATACTAGGTGATTTTAAAACACCTCTCTCACCATTGGACAGATCTTCCAAACAATAACTGAATAAAGAAACCATACATCTCAATAACACAATCAATAATTTAGACTTACTGAACATATATAGAATAAAACATTCAAAAAAGAGCAAATAAAATTTCTTCTCAGCAGCACATTGATCCTTCACTAAAATAGAACATTTTATGCCATAAAGCTAATGCTAGCAAATAAAAGAGAATAGAGATATTACCTTGTATTCTATCAGATCATAATGGAGTGAAATTTGAAATAAATGACAACAAAAAACAGAAACTACTATAACATCTGGAGATTAAATAATATGTTATTATATAATGAATGGAAGACAGAAGACAACAAGAGGTAAATAAAAAATATTAATAATAAATTAGAACAAAGATACGTCATATCAAAATCTGGAACACTATGAAAGCAGTACTTAGAGGAAGATTTAGTTCATGGAGAACATTCAATGAAAGAAGAAAAAAATCAATAATTAAATCAGTTAACAGTACAGCTCAAAGCCCTAGGAAAAGAAGAACACATCAACGCCAAAAGTAGTAGAACACTACTTTTGAAATAGTTAAAATCAGAGCTGAAATCAATGAAATTGAAATAATAGAAAAAATTTAAAAAATAAGTAGTTGGTTCTTTGAAAAAATAAACAAAATTGATAAATCCTTAGCCACACTAACAAAGAGCAGAAGAGAGAAAACCCAAATTACTAAAATTCAGAATGAACAAGGAAATATCACAACAGACACAATTGAAATACAAAACATAATTAGAATCTATTTTGAAAATCTATACGCCAGCAAATCAGAAAATCTCGAAGACATCAGCAGGTTTCTAGAGACATATGAATTGCCTAAACTGTACCAGGAGGACAAACACAACTTAAATAGATCAATTTCAAGCAATAAAATAGAAGAAGTCATCAAAAACCTACCAACAAAGAAAAGTCCAAGATCAGAAGTGTTCTCAGCTGAGTTCTACGAAACCTTTAAAGATGAGCTCATTCCAATACTCCTCAAAGTATTCCATGAAACAGAAGAGGAGGGAAGCCTCCCAAACTCAATCTATGAGGCCAATATCACCCTGATTCCTAAACCAGATAGAGACACTTCAAGGAAAGAAAATTCAGACCAATATCCTTAATGATCATCGATGCAAAAATTATCACCAAAATTTTAGCAAATCAGATGCAAAAATATATTGAAAAGATAGTGCACTATGATGAAGTGGGTTTTATTCCCGGGATGCAAGGCTGGTTCAACATTTGGAAATCAATAAACGTATTTCATCATATCAACAGACTTAAAGTCAGGAATCATATGATTATTTCAATAGATGCAGAAAAAGCATTTGATAAAATACAGCATACCCTTATGCTCAAAACACTTGAAAAAATAGGGATAGTGAGAACATTACTTATAATTGTAAAGGCCATCTATTCTAAACTCATGGCCAATATCATTCTAAATGGTGAAAAACTGAAAGCATTCCCCCTGAAAACTGGAAAAAGGCAGGGATGCCCTCTTTCACCACTTCTATTCAACATCCTCCTTGAAACTCTACCCACAGCAATTAGACAGACAAAAGAAATTAAAGGGATAAAAATAGGAAAAGAAGAACTCAAACTTTCCCTTTGCTGATGACAAGATTATATATTTAGAGGAACTTGGAAATTCCACCAGAATACTTTTAGAACTCATAAGTGAATTCAGTAAATTAGCAGGATATAAGATCAATGCTCATAAATTCAATGCATTTTTATACATAAGTGATGAATCTTCCCAAAGAGAAGTTAGGAAAACTACCCCATTCACAATAGCCTCAAAAAAATAAAATACTTGGGAATCAATCTCACAAAAGAGGAGAAAGACCTCTACAATGAGAACTACAGAACACTAAAGAAAGAAATTAAGGAAAACATTAGAAGATGGAAAAAACTCCCATGTTCTTGGATAGGCAGAATTAATATTGTCAAAATGACCATACTACCAAAAGTGCTATACAGATTCAATGCAAGTCCAATTAAAACCCAATGATGTACCATACAGAAATAGAACGAGAAATCATGAAATTCATCTTGAAGACTAAGAGGTCCAGAATAGCTAATATAATCCTTCGCAGGAAGAGTGAAGCGGGGGTATCGCAATACCAGATATCGCAATATCAACTCTACTACGAAGCATTAGTAACAACAGCTGCATGGTATTGGTACCAAAATAGACAGGTAGATCAATGGTACAGAATAGAGGACATGAAACCCAAATGAATACAATTTTCCCATACTAGACAAAGGGGTCAAAAATATGCAATGGAGAAAAAATAGCCTCTTCAACAAATGGTGCTGGGAAAACAGGATATCCATATGCAACAGAATGAAACTAAACCTCTTCTCTCACCCTGCACAAAAATCAACTCAAAATGGATCAAGGACCTCAGAATCAGACCAGAGACCCTGCATCTTACAGAAGAAAAAGTAGGTCCAAATCTTCAACATGTCGGCCCAGGATCAGACTTTCTTAACAGGACTCCCATAGCACAATAAATAAAAGGAAGAATCAAGAACTGAGATAGATTCTAACTAATAGTTTTATCTCAGCAAAGGAAACTATCAGCAATGTGAAGAGAAAGCCAACAGCATGGGAGAAAAATCTTTGCCACATATACTTCACATAGAGTGCTAATTTCCAGAATCTATAAAGAACTCAAAAAACTCGATACCAAGAATACAAATAATCCAATCAACAGTTGGGCTAAGGAAATGAACAGATACTTCACAGAAGAAGATCTACAACCAATCAACAGATAATATGAAAAAATGTTCAACTTCTCTAGTAATAAGAGAAATGCAAATCAAAACTACCCTAAGATTTCATCTCACCCCAATTAGAGTGGCAATTATCAAGAATACAAACAACAATAGATGTTGGCAAAAATATGGGGAGAAAGGTGCACTCATACATTGCTGGTAGATTTGCAAATTAGTACAGAAACTCTGGAAAACAGTGTGGAGATTCCTCAGAAAGCTTGGAATGGAACCACCACTTGACCCAGCTATTCCACTCCTCAGTCTATACCCAGAGGACTTAAAATCAGCATACTACAGAGATATAGCCACATCAACGTTCATAGCTGCTCAATTCACCATTGCCAGATTGTGGAACCAATCTAGATGCCCTTTGATTGATGAAAGGATAAAAAAACTGTCGTATATTTATACAATGGAATATTACTCAGCCATGAAGAACAATAAAATTATGGCATTTGCAGGCAAATGGATGAAACTGGAGAATTCATGCTAAGTGAGATAAGCCAATATCAAAAAATCAAAGGAAGAATAATCTCACTGATAAGTGGGTGATGACTCATAATGGGGGGGCAAGAATGGAGGAAGGAAGGACTATATAGAGGAAAAAGAGGTTTGGGAGGGGTGGGAGGGTAGGGGGAAAATAACAGAATAATCAAACAACAGTACCCTATGTAAATGTATGATTACACAAATGGTATGCCTTTACTCCATGTACAAACAGAGAACCAACATGTATCCCATTTGATTACAATAAAAATAAAATATAAAAATTAAAAAAGAAAGAAATACCAAGGACTACTAAGTGATATTTCAGTAGATATTAAGAATAGTTCATGGGATGAATGATTGATGGAGATGAATCATTTGGACACAAACATAGTGGGAAGATATAGTAAGAGAAATCACAAGTCATCTCTCTACTAGGTTTTTTATTTGAGCTAAATGATGATTCTGAAAGTATCTATGCAGTATTTCAAAAGAGATAAACAGGGTTAAGGGACTAATAATCTAATGCTATGAAGAACATTGGCCTGTGATATCTCTGTATGTAACCCTACTCTTATTTTTCTGAGAAGAACCCCACAATCTGGTGCTTTCTGCTCATGCAGGCCTACAAAATCACTGGGCCTCTTCTCTTTGCTTCCTAGCCTTCCTTTTGTCACTTGCAGTCTGTGTGACCTTAAACTGAATTCATATAAAAATTTCTTCCAAATTTCTTTTTCCTACATGAACCTACTCTTTGAAGTCTAAATGGAAACCCTCTTAAATATGCATTTGAATTTTTGAAATATATACTGACTAAAACTGGGTTTTCTGATAATTTTGCCTCCAAACCTGCTTCTCTCAAGTCTCTGCCACTGAAGTTCATAGCAACACTTATCTACAAATTGCAGGGGCCAACATCCTTCTTAAGGGAATCTTCTTTTTTTGACATGATATATGTATATATTCATAAGGAAAATATGACTTCAAAACATGTTTAAACATTTCTCATTTTTCTGACCTTGTCAATCTCCCACCTAAATTACTGCAATCAACAGAATTCTTTTATCTTTTGTATCTAAAACCCATGCATTTTGTTCACAGTAGAGTAATTATAGTAGAAATTTACTAAAACCAAACACAAATTATTGGATTCCTCTAATAAAAGTAATCCAAATTGTTGTTTATATGACTCAGATTAAAAACACAACAAAAAGCCCATGATAGTTCACAAACTATTGATCTTGTGTACCACATGAAGGTTCAGCTTCCTTTAGCCACCAAAGACTTCTGTTTTCTGAACATTGGCAATGTTCTATCAGAAACTTACATACTCATGTTCCCTCTTTCTTGAAGGCTCTTCTGCCTTGTATTTCCATGATTTGCTTGCTTGCTTCCTATAATTATTTATTCCTATAATTATTAGCTTTCCAATAAATATTTCCCTTTATATTCTATTTACAATCATAATGCCGGTACTTTATCAAATATTTTTCTGTAACCCCTACCACATAAATTTTAACATATTTATTTTATATGATTTTCTGGATTTCTAATTTATGCTTCATGGAGGCATTGAAATATTTTGGTTTTGCTTTACTATTTTTTTGCCTGTACACATACCTGACACAAAGTTTTAATAATTGTTTGTTTGCTTGTTTGTGTGCATGAATAAGTGTTTCAACCATGTAAATGCCTTACTCTCTGTGATCAATCAGATTTGGGTACCTTTGACAGCACCTTTTAAAAAACATATTGTTTAGTGACCCAAAACCTAGGACCAAGATTTTTCTCAAAAATGATGAGCTGAATCAAGCTGAAATTCTTTGCAACAATTTGAATGGATAACTACAAGAATGTTGGCAGAATTTTTTGAAAGAATAAATAGGAATATTATTATTGTATAAAGGAGGCAAGAACAGGTGACATGGAAAAAGAAAATGGATAGAAGAAAAAGGGCTTGTTTGAAGACAAAATGATATTCTAATGAGGTGGTAGAATAAAACTGATGGACAAGAGTCAGACTCTAAAGGTGTTGCCATATCAGTTACAGATTCTGTCCTCAACTCTAGACTAAAAGTTCTATTTCAGAAAACATCAATCCATTTGTTTCTTGCAATTACACAGGATGTTCATTTCAAACTGGCTCAGCTGAAAACACCATTTAAATTCAACTTTTTAAAAATCACTTTGATATTGCTTTCCAATTTCTCTTTCCAAGCTGACTCTAAACTCAAATTCAATTATTTTTTGTTCTTTTGGAAACACTACCTTGATGACTTACCTTACATTTTGTAAACATCCAAGGTATTTGGCATTACACTTTTGTTCAGGGAACCATATTTTTGCTGTTGAATGCAATTTGTTCCATCCTTATTATTCCAGTGCCCCTAGGGATTTGGTATTCACATTCTAAATATGGAACACTGGAATTATAAGTGTGAGAATCAGCAGGCTGCAAGGACTCTGGCTTCCTAGAAATATCTCAGAACTTTATACTCTGAGAAACTTCCACATACTTGGATAAGAGAAAGAGACAAGTCTTTACAGCTAATAAAGCAGAAAGTCACATTTCTTTCTCTCTTTCCCACAAGCACATTCTACTCAGGTTATTTTGTCTCAGAGACATGTTTCATGTACTCTCAAGGAGCCAGTAGGGCACTAGGATAATCTCGTTTGAGTCCATCCTGTTGGAAGACCAGGAGAGAGGCTGCTTCTGCTTTCAGTTCTGCCAAAATTAGTGTACAAGAAATCAAATAGCCTAGCTTATAGCAAATAAAGTTAATATTATTGTGCAAATAGGTCTGATTTATGGATTGTATGGGTCTTGTAATAGTGAGGAATGCACAACAAGATTCTATGGTATAACAGAATGTCCTCAATTTATAGGATATTGGAAAAAACAGACGGAACATTTGTAGCGTTTTCTGTCTTCTTACATAACATAGTTTGGTCATTATTATTTAATTAATAATTTAAATAATTATTTCTCAATTCAACTAATTCTATAAGCACCCAAGTGAATTTTAAAATTTGGATATAGTTTTAGAGATTTTCATGAAATAGAAAAGGTATGTAAGCAATTCTACTGACAACACAAATATATTTGACTTAGAGAAAGTCACAAAGATATATATTCAAATAAGTGACTTTCTTGACAATATTCATTTCTGACCTGGCTAGGGTTAGTAACTATACAGCTAATTTTCTAACTGTATTAAGATCGAATAATCTGTATTTTACTTCTGTCAATATGAAGTGTGTTACTCATCTTGAAAATGTAAAGTAAGATAGTGTCTATATATACTACATTTGATATTCTAAAAATTACCAAAGTAGAACATAAAAAATTTAGAAGCTATTAATTAAAGTAGCAACATTCAATAAATGCTTTGTTAGTATGGACAAACATTCTCATTAAAATACCTATTTTCTTTCATTTCAATTTGTCACTTACTCTAACAATAATGTACTTTTATCACTATTGTAGGTGTGACCACTTTATTTCTACTAGGATTTCTGCTGCTTGTGAATTTTTAAAATTAATTTTACATTAGATAAATTTACATATTAGGTAGATAGTGTTAATGATAGGGAAAGTAGAAAGCTATAGTAGACTTTAAATATAAAAGATAAGTCCTTTAATTATAAACACAAAAACTTGATTTTGTACTGTGTATGATAACTTGACAAGTGTGATTTAAGGAATAATCTGCACAATTTGACTAAATTTAGTATTAAAAGTTTTGTTGTGATTAAAGAAATTGAAGGTGAATGAAAGGTTATGATGGTTTTACCATAGAGAAAAACAAAGCAAAACACAGAATAATTTCATATAATTATATATATATATTAAATTAATGAAGTTGTTTGATAAATTCTAGTCTAAAAATGTGAATCAACACATATATTTAAAATGAGTGATTTACTGACTAATAAAATCATCCCTTAATTATTTTGCACAGGAAGTCCTTTAAATTTGGTCAATCTGATAAGCACAAATGTTTGTTAACACTTAAAAATTCATTTGGATAAAATATAATAAGATTTCATTGAATCGTAATCATAGTTTATGTTATCAGTAAGATAAAATCTTGCCACTTTTTATTCCATACTTTTGTGAATAAGATTCTTAATTTTTTGTTTTTATTATTTATTAAATATTATTTTTAAGAGAAATAAAATAATAAAGTAAGATAATTACTATATATAAATGTATATAATTGATTTTCCTGATGATTCCTTAAAATTATCCTTTAGCACATTTATGTCAACCAGAAAAACAAAGTTTAATGTAACTATGACACAACACCCTGAAATGTACCAAAGTGAAACTAAGTACAATCTAGTATGAGGTGATTAATTTCTCAAAATGAGGAGACTGTGCAATTTATAATCCATACCAAATAGATTAGAGTGTAGATGTTTAATTATACCAGTTTTATAGAAATACACTGATACTTTCTGCTATAAACCAGGATACCACAGATGATGATGATCACCATACAAACAAATGTAAAAATACATACTTCTATTTTATTGTACAATATATATTGTGTATGTACAGATATACACTGGTATTTCATATTATTTATGTAGTATATATAACTGTATATAAAATTCATGAAAATGTGTTCATGTACACATTTATATGTTTATCTCTTTAATGAATGCTTTTTAAACTGTTAGGTAAATACTAAATGGAAGAAAAAAGCACTGGTCCAATTCAAATAATAAGAATTACTTTTAAGTAGTTGCTTTTGTACAGTTGTCTATAGAATTGACTGAGTTGAGCAGTTTCTTCAACTTTCCCTTTCACAAAACAAATGTCCTTTTTCCTTCCTTTTTAAGTTTCTATGCAAATTTCATTGGTAGAAAGAACTCCCCCCCATAGACTCCTAGTGTAGCTGTGGCAGACTTGCTCTAAAGTTGGTAAGGATGTGGAGTCAAGACCCCAGGCTCAGGGAGTTGGGTGGAAGCAGGTCTGTGGTGAGCAGCCTGCAAACTCAATAATTGTGGGAACAGCAATATATTTTATAGGCTTCTACCCCAATCACAATGTTCCATGGGAGATCAGACCACCAGGTTCCCATACGAGTTCCCTTGGTAACAGTCAACTTGGAGCAGTTTTATACTTTCCTAGGTATGAAAAGTGGAATGCTCCTCCCTGCAACTTTTCCTTACACACTTAGGACATTCACTGCTGCCAGCCAAGAACTAGGATTTCTCCCAACATTTCCCCCGTTTTTATTAGTTTGGACATAGGATTCCTTCAGGAGGACATGATTGACCTGAACCCTTGTGATTATTTTGTTGAAAGTAGACCACAAACATTTTATAACTGCAAATATTAGAAGAAAGATTATGCAGGGTAATCCTAACATTATAGTAGGATTTAGCATATTAAGCAGGATCTATTTAAAGGTAATAACATAAGACTTCTCCTGGGAGGGAGAAAGGGGCCATGGCTGATGTTCTAAAGTCCCAAGAAGTGAGCACACACTACATCCTTTATAGGTTAAGATCTCTTTTGTTCTCTAGTACTTTCCCCCTTGTCTCCCCTTCCTGTCTATGTGACTAGGCCTGATTGTGCAGGAAGATGCATAAAGAGAGAAGAAATTGGGCAGGGGAAGGGAAAAGTGAATCAGTCAGGTAAGTTTGGTAATCAATGGGCTGGGCAGATTCTTGACATTTCATTCTTCCAGGGGCAGTCTCCAACTTCCAGAGGCAAATGGCTTTCATGGACTCCATTTCCTCCATTTGACTTGATCCCCTATTTCTACATTAACTGCCTGTCCACAATTCTGGCTTCATTTCACCCTTTCACTTTAGAAACTCTTCACTGCTTTAAGGAAAGGGAGTGATGACTGCTCTGGCTCCTTTGAGCTGGAAGGGGGCAATGTTGGGCAAGCAGTTTGGAGTTCCCTTTTAGAAACTGGGTCAATGGAGGGCTCCATGGTAGAAGTCTGGTTGGGGAAGAGCTGGTTGCAAAGTCATCTGTCGGTGGGTGCTTCTATGAGAGAGAAACAAATGATCTGAGGATTGAAATGAGATTAATACAAAATAAATATAGCAGCATCTGGAACATGCCATGAAGATGACAGAAGTCAATAATCCCTCACTAGGAGGTGGAAGAACTGAGAAATTGTTTCCATAACAAGGCCTAACAAATGCTGGAGAGAGCAAGGTCTTTATGTGGCCTTGTTATCATTGTTAACATTGTCCAAGTTATCAGGAATGTAAACACCACATTTAACTCGTAATGTCATTGATGTACCCAGAAAATATAACTAAACTAATTTGTGTCATCGATTTTGTAAAATATCCTTTTATTGGTATAGCCTGTGTTTAGTACAGATCTCTATTTCAGTTACTTATGGCTAGATAATCATACTAGCAAACATAAATTAAGCCTACCTGTATAGCTTAGGAAGGTCTGTAGGCCTTAAACTGACTTAGAGTTTCTGACTGGCAGTTTCTCTTGATAGTTATCAGGCACATTTGCCTAATAATCTCTCTTTTGTAACTTCCAAACTTTACTTATTCTAGTGGGCTAACACAAGTGTATTTTATAAGTTACTTTTAACTATTGTTTCTTTTAAATGCCCAAGAATGTTTTGGTTTTAACTATTTTTCTAGATGTTTATGATAAAGCTGATCAAATTGACTTGTTCCTGAATTGTCATGAGTCAGCTGAGCTCCCACAGGGGCCACTCATGGGCAACTTGAGAGCAGCTTCTTACGTCCTTTAGTGCCATTTGCTAGATAGGGTCTCCTTGATGAAATGGATTCCCTTGGAAGCATCAGGATGTATCCATTTTCCAATGACCCTTCTCTGCAGCAAGTGCACTGATTGGCTTTCCATCCTCCAGTGGTCTCACCAATTTCCTTGATTGAGAGGTCGTGTGACCCAGAGTTGCAAAGCCCCACAGAGAAGTCCTCTTGTTCCCTGGATTCAGGCTGACTTTGAGGGCAAGTGTCAAATACTGGTTTTTCTTGGCCTCTGTATTTAATGTCAATCTCTATGTTTGATCTTAAATATCGAGGAAGCCAGTCTCACAAGTCATAAAGTAAGAGTAGTGGGCTTTAACGTCAGTGTCTATAACTTTACAGTTATTTACCTTTTTTTTTAAACTGGAGTCTGTATTACTACTAGAATTTACCATTACATACTATCTGTTCTGAAGGTGATGGCTTATTATCACAAGTTACCTAGGTTGTGTGTTCTTGAAGCAGTACCTCTGCAAATATTAACTGGTAACAGTTTTACAAAATGAAATTATCAAGAGTAAAAATACATTCAGCTTGTATAATAGCTATCTTGAATTTTGGCTGAGAATTTTGGCTCTACAATAATACCCCTTTTGAGATCACAGTAATCCCACAACAAGAACGAATCCTCTGACTGTAACTTTACTGTTTTAAATATTTATTTTTTTTATTTTTACAGACACAATCGGATTCATTGTACACAAATTGGGTACAACTTTTTATTTCTATGCTTGCACACAATGTATATTCACACCATTCATGTAATCATACATATATATAGGGTAATACTGTTTCATTGTAGTGTTTTTCAATCCCCACCTCCTCCCAACCCCTTTTCCTCTACACCCTCCAAAGTATCGTCAGTCTTCTCTTCCCCCTGCTACCCCCATTGTTATATATTGTCATGCACATATCAGAGAAAACATTCCTGCACTACGGGGGTCTCGATAAGGAAGTCTGGTCTTAAACCAACATGATGGAGATTTGGGCCTACATTTTCTTCTATTTGGTGAAGGGTCTCAGGTCTAATTCCTATATCCTTGATCCATTTTGAATTTAGTTTTTTACAATGTGAGAGATAGGGGTTTAGTTTTATTTTACTGCATATGGATTTCCAGTTTTCACAGCACCACTTGTTAAAGAGACTATCTTTTCTCCATTGTAAGTTTTTGGCACCCTTGACTAGTATGAGGTTACTGTACTTATGTGGGTATGTCTGTGTGTCTTATAACCTGCACCATTGGTCTACCTGTCTATATTGGTGCCAATACCATGCCATTTTGGTTACTATTGCCCTATAGTAGAGTTTAAGATCTCATATAGTAATACCTCCAGCATCACTCTTCCTGCCCAGGCTTACTTTGGCTATTCTGGGTCTTTTGTTCTTACAGCTGAATTTCGTGATTGCTTTTTCTGTTTCCATGAGAAATGTCATAGGAATTTTAATTGGACTTGCATTAAATCTGTTAAGGGACTTTGGAAGTATGGCCATTTTGACAATATTAATTCTGTCTACCCAAGATAATGGTGATCTTTCCATCTTCTAAGGTCTTCCTCAATTTCTTTCTTCAATGTTTTGTAGATTTCATTGTACAGATCTTTTACCTCCTTGGTTAGATTGATTCCCAAGTATTTTATTTTTTTGAGGCTATTGCAAATGAAGTTGTTTTCCTCATTTTCCTTTGAGATGTTTCATCAGTTGTGTATAAAAATGCTTTAGATTTATGCATGTTGATTTTATTTTGCTGATATTTAGCTGAATTCATGCATGAGGTCTAAAAATTTTCTGGAGGACTTTTCTGGATCCTCTAAATATAGAATCATGCCATCAGCAAATAGTGACAGCTTAAGTTCCTCTTTTCCTGTTCATATCCCTTTAATTTCTTTAGTCTGTCTAATTGTCTGGCTAGTATTTACTGAATGATGTGAATAGAAGCAGAGGGAGAGGATATCCCTGTCTTGTTCCCATTTCTAAAGGGAATGCTTTCAATTTTTCTCCATTAAGAATGATGTTGGCCATGGACTTAGAACAAATAGCCTTTACAATGTTCAGGTATGTTCCTACTATCCCTATTTTGTCTAGTGTTTTGAACATGAAGGGTTGTTGTATTTTGTCAAATGCTTTTTCTGCATCAAAGGAAATAACCATATGATTCTTATTCTTAAGTCTATTGACATGATGCATTATGTTTGTTGATATACGGATGTTAAACCATCCATGTATTCCAGGGATGAACCCCACTTGATCATGTGCATGATTTTCTTAATATGTTTTTGGATACGGTTTGCCACTATTTTGTTAAGGATCTTTGCATCTATATTCATCAAGAATATTGGTCTAAAATTTTCTTTCCTTGATGTGTCTTTGCCTGGTTTGGGTGTGACTGTGACAGTAACTTCATAGAATGAGGTTGGTAGGGTACCCTCCTTTTCTATTTCCTGGAATACTTTGAGAAGTATTGGAATGAGTTCTTCTTTGAAGGTCTTGTAGAACTTGGCTGAGAATCCGTCTGGCCTTGGGCTTTCTTGGATGGTAGTTTTTTAATGGCTTCTTCTATTTCATTGCTTGATATTGATTTTATAAATTCTGTATGTCCTCCTGGTTCAGTCTGGGTGGAGCAATTGTCTCTAGAAACTTGTCAATGTCTTCAGTAGTTTCTATTTGGAATACAGATTTTCAAAGTAGCTTTTCATTGTGTTATGTATCTCAGTGGTGTCTGTCATGATATTTTCTTTTACATCACAAATTTACTAATTTGAGTTTTCTCTCTTCCTCTCTTTGTTAGTGTGGCTAAGTGTTTGTCTATTTTGTTTACTTTTGCAAAGAACCAACTTTTTGTTTTGTCATTTTTTGAATTTTTTCTTTTGTTTCAACTTCATTGATTTCAGCTCTAATTTTAATTATTTCCAGTCTTATACTACTTTTGCTGTTATTTTGTTCATTTTCTAGGGCTTTGAACTGTGATGTTAGATCATTTAGTTGTTGACTTTTCATTCTTTTCTTGAATGTGCTCCATGCAATGATTTTTCCTTAGTACCACTTTCATAGTGTCCGAGACATTTTGATATTTTGTATTTTCTTTCTCATTGAACTCTGAGAATTTTTTATCTCCTCCCTGATGTTTTCTGTTATGCATGTTTCATTCAATAGCATATTGTTTAGTCTCCAGGTTTTGGAGTAATTTCTGTTTTTTATTTTGTCATTGATTTCTAATTTCATTCAATTATGATCTGATAGAACACAAGGCAGTAACTCTTTTTTTGCTTTTACTAAGGGCTGCTTTGTGGCATAACATATGGTCTATTTTAGAGAAGATTTTATGTGCTACTGAGAAAAATGTGAATTCACTCATTGATGGATGGAATATTCTAGATATGTCTATTAAGTCTAGGTTATTGATAGTGATATTGAGTTCTATGGTTTCTTTTTTTGGTTTTTGTTTGGAAGATCTACCCAGTGGTGACAGCAGTGTGTTAAAGTTGCTCAGAATTATTGTGTTGTGGTCTATTTGATTCCTAAATTTGAGAAGGATTTGTTCAATGTACAGAGATGCACCATAGTTTGGGGCATAAATGTTTACCATCATTATGTCTTCCTGATTTATGGTTCCCTTAAGCATTATGAAATGTCCTTCTTTACCCCTTCTGAATAACTTTGGTTTGAAGTCCACTTTATCTGATATAAGGATGGAAACCCCTGCTTTTTCACTGAGTCCTTGTGCATGTTGAGTTTTTTCCCATCTTTTCACCTTTAGTCTGTAGATAACTTTTTCTATGACATGAGTCTCCTATAGGCAGCATATTGTTGGGTCTTTCTTTTTAATCCAGTCTGCCAGTCTATGTCTTTTGATTGAAGAGTTTAGGCCATTAACATTCAGGGTTATTATTGAGATAAGATTTGTATTCCCAGTCATTTGGGATTTTTTGGGGGTTTTTAACTTGGCTTAGTTTCTCCTTTGAGTGGATTTGTCTCTAAGATAGTTCCTCCCTTTTCTGACCTGCATTGTTGTTTTTTCATTTCCTCCTCATGGAATATTTTGTTGAGAACACTCTTTATGCAGGCTTTCTATGTGTAAATTCTTTTAACTTTTGTTTATTATGGAACAATTTTGTTTTATCTTCAAATCAAAGGTTAGCTTTTTGGGTATAGGATTCTTGGTTGGCAACCATGTTCTTTCAGAACTTTTAATCTGTTGTTCCAGGCCCTTCCAGCTTTTAGAGTCTTGGTTGAGAATTCAGCTGCTATCCGTATTGGTCTCCCCCTATATGTAATCTCATGCTTTTTTCTCATGGCCTTCAAAATCCTATCTTCATTTTGAACGTTAGGCATTTCCTTTATAATATGCCTTTGTGTGGATCTGTTGTGATTTTTGTGCATTTGGTGTTCTGTAAGTCTCTTGTAATTGATTTTCCATTTCATTCTTCAGGTATGGGAAAATTTCCGATATTATTTCATTGAACAGTTTGTCCATTCCTTTGGTTTGTATCTCTGTGCCCACCTCAATCCCAATAATTGTTAAATTTGGTCTTTTCATGATGTACCATAGTTCTTGGAGATTCTGTTCATGATTTCTTACCATGTTCTCTGCTTGAGCAACTTTATTTTCAAGATTGAATTTTTTGTCATCATTGTCTGAGGTTCTGTCTTCCAAATGGTCTAGTCTTTTGGTGTTGCTTTCCATTGATTTTTTTGTTGTTGTTGTTTATTGTTTTCTTCATTTCAAGGATTTTTTTTGTTTTTTTTTTTGAGATTCTCTATCTCTTTGTTGAAATGATCATTTGCTTTCTGCAATTGCTCTTTCAGCTTATTGGTATTATCATTCATTGCCTGCATTTGCTCTCTTATCTCATCCTTTGCATGGTGAATCATCTTAATCATGTATAATCTGAAGTGCTTTTCTGACATTTCTTCTACCATACTGTCATTGGATTCTATTAATATAGAATCTAGATTTGTTTGGATCATTTTCTTCCCTTTTTTTTTTTTTTCATGTTGTTCCTGTATCTTCCTCTCTAGCAGTGCAGATCTGGGGTATTGCAGATTTGCCCTTATAGGTTTATGGTGGCCCTAAAAGTTTCCAAAACCCTTTCTTTAAGGGGAGATCAATATTAGCAGTGCCAATTCCGACACTATGCAATCTTAGACCAAGTAGCCCCCATGAGGACAATAACAAAATTGTCATAATAAACAGAATGAGTTCAAATATTATCTTCAATAAAACAGATTTGCAATAAGGTCTTCGGATTCTAATGGGGGACAAAGAGGATGCAGAAGGATGTAGAATGTGGCTATTAATGCAATGAGAAATGAATGTGCAGAAGTTCTATATAATAGAAAGTGAGAGAGTGTTATCAAAAGAAATTAGATGTTAGCATGCAAAAAAGGGGAGCAAGGGACTCTGAGGAAACAGGTAAACAAAAGAAAAAGAAAGCGAGAAAAGCAAATAAGTAAATCTGAAATTTTTTCAAGAAGAAGAAAAAAGAAAATCTACAGTATAACAGTCATATAGTAATGAAACCTCCCAGAGTTCTGTAGCCTGATGCAGGAGAGATACCTGACAATGAGCTTCAAGTCTCTAGCAGATGTCTCAGAATGGGTTTTGCCCCACCAAAGCTTGGAGCTACAGCTTCCAGAATTATCCAAGTTGGCCGCTCTGGTTTCAAAATATGTTGGCAAATGGGGTGCTGCAGCTCAAGTTGTGGCTGTGGTCAGCAGAGGTCCTGGAGCCAGGATGCGGTTGGTCAGGCAGGGGTCCTGAAGGTCGGGTGTGTTTGTTGTGGTTGTGTGTTCCCGGTGGCCTGGTTCAATAAATCAGTCTGGGGTTCCGGTCCTGGTGGCAGGGAGCACTCAGTCGATGTGAGGGCTCCACATGCAAGGAGTGAACGGTTGGACTGATGGATCCTGGAGATGGGGCTCAGTCAGTCAAGCCAAGGATCCTACAGGGCCTGGCTTTATATATATATATATATATATATATATATATATATATATATATATATATATATACATATATATACATATGTATATACATATACATAATATTATATATATAATTTAAACAAATGGAATACATGTTGTTTCTCTATTTATACATGGAGTCAAGGCATACCATTTGTGCAATCATAAATTTACATAGGGCAATGTTATTTGATTCATTCTGTTATTTTTCCCTTCCCCCCACCCCTCCCACCCCTCTTTTCCCTCTATACAGTCATTTCTTCCTCCATTCCTACCAACCTCCTTATCCCTAACCCTAAACCTAACGCTAACCCCTCATACCCCCCATTGTGTGTCCTCATCCGCTTATCGGCGAGATCATTCATCCTTTAGGTTTTTGAGATTGGCTTATCTCACTTAGCATGATATTCTCCAATTTCATCCATTTTGCCTGCAAATGCCATAATTTTATCATTCTTCATGGGGGAGTAATATTCCATTGTATATATATGCCACAGTTTCTTTATCCATTCATCAACTGACGGGCATCTAGTTTGGTTCCACAATCTGGCTATGGTGAATTGAGCAGCTATGAATATTGATGTGGCTGTATCTCTGTAGTGTGCTGATTTTACGTCCATTGGGTATAGGCCGAAGAGTGGGATAGCTGGGTCAAATGGTGGTTCCATTCCAAGCTTTCTAAGGAATCTCCATACTGCTTTCCAGAGTGGCTGCACTAATTTGCAACCCCACCAGCAATGTATGAGTGTACCTTTTTCCCCACATCCTCTCCAACACCTGTTGTTGCTTGTGTTCTTGATAATCACCATTCTAATTGGGGTGAGATGAAATCTTAGGGTAGTCTTGATTTGCATTGCTCTTATTACTAGAGATGTTGAACATTTTTTCATATAGCTGTTGATTGCTTGTAGATCTTCTTCTGTGAAGTATCTGTTCATTTCCTTAGCCAATTTGTTGATTGGATTATTTCTATTCTTGGTGTAGAGTTCTTTGAGTTCTTTATAGATTCTGGAAATTAGCGCTCTATATGAAGTGTGAGTGGCAAAGATATTCTTCCACTCTGTAGTCTCTCTCTTCACATTACTGA
Organism: Sciurus vulgaris; assembly: GCF_902686455.1. Taxonomy (NCBI): domain Eukaryota; kingdom Metazoa; phylum Chordata; class Mammalia; order Rodentia; family Sciuridae; genus Sciurus; species Sciurus vulgaris. The sequence continues at coordinate 8,062 of NW_027632719.1, read as the reverse complement.
TAGTTTCCTTTGCTGAGAGAAAGCTTTTTAGTTTGAATCTATCCCAGTTATTGATTCTTGCATTTATTTCTAGTGCTATGGGAGTCCTGTTAAGGAAGTCTGATCCTAAGCCAACAAGTTGAACATTTGGACCTACATTTTCTTCTATAAGATGGAGGGTCTCTGGTCTGATTCTGAGGTCGCTGATCCATTTTTAGTTGAGTTTTGTGCAGGGTGAGATATAGGGGTTTAATTTCATTCTGTTGCATATGGTTTTCCAGATTCCCAGCACCATTTGTTGAAGAGGCTATCTTTTCTCCATTGCATATTTTTGGCCCCTTTGTCTTGTATGAGAAAATTGTATTTATTTGGGTTTGTGTCCATGTCCTCTATTCTGTACCATTGATCTACCTGTGTATTTTGGTACCAATACCATGCCGTTTTTGTTACTATTGCTTTGTAATAGAGTTGAAGATCTGGTATTGTGATACCCCCTGCTTTGCTCTTTCTACTGAGGATTGCTTTAGCTATTCTGGGTTTTTTATTCTTCCAGATGAATTTCATAATTGCTTGCTCTATTTCTGTGAGGCACATCACTGGGATTTTAATTGGAATTGCATTGAATCTGTATAGCACTTTAGGTAGTATGGCCATTTTGACAATATTAATTCAATAGATGCAGAGAAAGCATTCAATAAAATACAGCATCCCTGCATGCTCAAAACACTAGAAAAAATTGGGGTAATGGGAACATTCCTTAACATTGTAAAGGCCATCTATGCTAAGCCCATGGCCAATATCATTCTAAATGGTGAAAAACTGAAAGCATTCCCCCTAAAAACTGGAACAAGGCAGGGATGCCCTCTTTCACCACTTCTGTTCATCATTGTCCTTGAGACTCTAGCCAGAGCAATTAGACAAACCAAAGAATTAAAGGATACGAATTGGAAAAGAAGAACTCAAACTATCCCTGTTTGCTGATGAATGATTATATATTTAGAGGAACCTGGAAATTCCACCAGAAAACTCTTAGAACTCATAAGTGAATTCAGTAAAGTAGCAGGTTACAAGATCAATGCTCATAAATCCAATGCATTTTTATACATAAGTGATGAATCTTCAGAAAGAGAAATTAGGAAAACTACCCCATTCACAAGAGCATCAAAAAAAAAAAAAAAAAAAACTTGGGAATCAGACTTTGTTTTTAATAAGACAATCTATTTGACCTGTAGTCTTTTATAATACTGTTGTGTTTCTGCTGGTGTCATGTCATTGATTACACATTTTTATGTATGATATATTTTCCATATTTCTATCATCAATCTTATAATTAATATTTTTTATGTGTGCACAATTTGGAAGTAATTCTCATATATATTGTGGGGGCATAGAATTTTAGTTAACAATTTCAAGAAATTAACCACATTACAAAAACGTACTGGAGGCTTCCCCAGCCCAAACCTGCATAAGTTCATCTGTCCCAGCCTCCCCATATCCCTCTCACCACTGGGCTCCCAGTGGCATTACTCTTCCTCCTTTCCTCCTTTACTAACACCCTGGCCTCCTCCATCCTTAATCCTGCCTCACTCTGCTCGATGTCTGTTAGCCACCTTGTGCTGGGCTCTGTAGCCAGCACTCTGCCCACCCCACCATTATGGCCATGCCCCAGCTTCAAGCCTGTGCCAATCTCAGCTCTCAGTCCTGCTGGATTATACAGGGGCATGCAGCATCCAGGCCCCCTCCCAGGACTCTGTCTAGGAACTTGTGCCCTACTGGAGTTACCAGAGCACACAGTCTCTTCCTCTTTGGTCAGCACTCTGACCCAGACCATGCACAATTTTGCTGGGCTCCATAGTAAGATCCCAAAGGGCCACATATGGAGCCCTCACTTTTGATGTTTGCTGACTATAAAGGCAGGCATCTGAATATTCATTATCATCAAAGTCCTCTGTATTTTCTGATACAATTTTTTGCATGAATTCCCCCAGGCCTACTGACCCCAACGTGTCAGAATAGACATTTTAGTAGGCCACCCAGGAAGCCAGGTGAGTTCTTTGAAATGAGTAGCCATCAGATGTTTTCAGACCTTACCGGTTTGGTTACTGTGGACCACAGTTACAGTATATCAGCAACTCTCTGTGCTACAGAACATCTCCAACTCCCAGGCACTGGACAGCTATAGGAAGAATGAGGCAGGTGGCAAGGCTGCCAGCAGTCCTGGGGAGGAAAAAAAAAACAGTGGATTTGTCTTCAAGATGCACTAGAAGCCCACACATCCCAGTCCTGTCCCTGCTCTGAGAGAGTGGGCCAGTCACAGAGAGGACTTTACACAGTCCAAGCATGCCCCTTACCTGATGTGTCTTACCCTGAGTGGAAGATAAAAATAGAGGAGTAGAGAATCTTAGTTTAAGTTATTCTTCATGGTCACTGCTGAGGTGGATACCAAGGAAAGTAATGGATATGTGGATATCCTGGAAAGTGACTTAAAGATGACTGTGTGGTTTCCCCAGGCAAGGAAAGCCTCATTTTCACTCCATTCATCAAGATCTTGGGTAAGAAAGAGGAACAGTACCTCCTAATGTTCAGCAAGTTTCAGTTTTTCTTGTCTTTAACCACTTCCTGAAGTGTAATAAGACCCATCTGCAAAATTCCAGGGCAGCCCCAGGACAGGAACATGATTGTCCAAAATAAGCACAGGAGGAATATAGCACCCACTGAGGGGAATGGTAAACCTGGAAGCAAAGTAAGTCAACCTAAGGGTCATCTGGGAAACCTAGAGGTGATGACAAAAGAGAACTGCTCTTGGAAGTATATTTTCTCACTATTTTGCTTTCCTTTAGGAATACATTATTTTCCTTAACAGAATTGACTGAGTCTGTGCTGAATAAACATCTTAGTTTCTTCTGATGTCACTCAGGAACCACAATGAATATTTAAAACCTGCTTTCCTGTTTCATTGTAGGTCAAGTCATAACTCTAATAAAGCATTTTTATAATGCTTTTGCTAACTTTTAGTACATTTTTATTACTTAAAATTAGTTGTAAATCACAGAAGAATGCATTTTGATGAATATTCTGAAGCCATGCTGTGTAGAATTGGGTTAAGGAGGCAGTGTTCGCATCTTTCCCAAGGTTTTGTGTAAATTTTGGATTGGTTTTTCAATGGTATGTATCACTCAAGAACATCTATTTGGAAAGTTTACATTTAAAGAAGTAAATCAGGGATGTTAAGCATGCAGCATATTTGTGGTGAATATAATCATTGAAAAGAAAAAAATGTATTTTATAAATGTTTTAGGATCTGTTATTCCTGTACAATAACTCTCATTATAACTTTAGTTTTTCTGTAAAATTTTCTGTTTTTTAAATTCAGGTTTCAACCATATCAGGTCTACAATTCTGCATTTTAGCAGTGATTTATTATGTTTTATATTCTGATGATGAGGGAACTATTCACTTTGAGAGCTATCACTCAGAGCTGGCTTTCCAATTCTATACTTGTGTAAATTGTGGTACTTTGGTGATGCTGGTATGGTGGAAGAAAAGTCTTTCCTCATTGGTCATGTGCAGGACAAGCAAAATCAGCATACTTGTAATCTGTTGTCCATTGCAAGCAACAGGAGAGAGTCATGAATTGGCAAAGGCATTCATGTCCTTTGCAAATTGACTTACTGTCAGTGATTATCTTTGCTTACCAAATGATCTCTCAAATTCTTGTTGTTTTGTTATATTATTTTGAAGCTCAGGGGTCGATAGGTTTATTTTTGCAGAACACTAGCAATGAAAAAAAATTTAGCATGTGTTCACTGAATTTATCTTTTCATTTTCAACAATTTTCTGCAGTCTGTGCCCTACAGAAAAGTCCATAGTGCTTCCATTTTTTAATACTCAAGTTTTGAAATGTATATTTTGGATCTTGCACCATGAGGCATGGGTCAAGAGATATTATGCACTGGAAAACTGTGCTTCTCACATCACTATCAGGCACTTGTTTCATCCATCACATTCACTTTCTTGGAGCACCTTTCACCAGGGCATGACAATAACCTGTAGTCTGCATCCTCCAGGACCTGCTATAAAGACTCTGGGCATTGTAACAGAGGGCCTGTGTCTGAGAGGCACAAGTCAGTTCAAGAGGATAAACCCTTATGCCATGGCAGATTTTCCAGATATATATACATTTAAAGGTAAGTTAAAGGGTTCCTTGGAAACTTGGGCCAAAAATATGTCTGGGGCTGAGCTAATTGCAGGGCAGTAGCAAATATAGTGTGGCTTGGCAGGTGAAGTGTATATCTCTGCTTTTTGGCTAGCTGCCTCCTGGCCTCCATCACATGCTCAATGACTCAGTCCCTTCTCTCCTCTCTAAGGAGGACAGCAGGCACTTATTTTCACCTAGAATAGGATTTCAACATCACAGGTTTGAGCTGTCACCTGTTTGAGTGTTGTGGAAAAGGTGGAGCCCCCTGTAAGAATTTGGTGATGTTTTTCAACTCAGTCAACACCTAACTCACTGAACTGTGGGGAAGGTACCACAGCCTTATATCTGAAACTGTCACCAGCCATCACTTCATGTGTCTGTGAGCATCCTAGGCCATTTCCCTGACAGAGAAATATAGTGGAAGAGCCCAGGCTTGGAGAAACTGTGTACAAATTCAGTGTCGCTGGGTGCAGTGCCTTGCTAGGTGATCCTTGAGCAAGCAATTGAACATGCTTCCATGACTTCCCTGGCCACTAGGCCTGGTGGGGACCAACAGGCTATAGCAGAATAGGTGTCACCAGATGACCAGCATTTCTGGTGCAGGCTGAATGAGGACAGCACCACCTAGCAGACCTGAATGGTAGTGTGGGCTGTCAGTTTTCAGCGGGGTTCCTTGCCCAGTAAGGATCTGGAATACTCAGGTCAGATGTGCCACACCCCCAATGTACCCTCTCCACTTCCAGTGGGTGAAAAAGTTGGGATCACATTTCTTGAAAATAACAGGACCCTGGGGCTGCTAAGTCAGTCTTCCCTCCTAATTTCACAGCTGAGCCTTGGCTTGCCTTGAGTCTTTGTCAGAAAGGACCAGGACCAGTTGCCATGAACACTGTGATGCCGAGCTGCTGTCAGTCTGCCTTTCTGTGATATCAATAGGGATCTGCAAGTGGCCAGGATATCACAGCATGCACTCATTGTAACCCAATGTTGCCAAGGCCTAGAAGGAGGCCCTGGGGAGAAAAACCAAGTGCCATCTCCTGAAGGACTCTTCAATCTCCACACCCTTCAATCTCAACTGATTGGATATTAACCAGTTCCACTTGGAATATGTAGTTGTCTTGTGATTTGCTGTCATTTCACAGGAGCATTGTTAACAAACAGTCATTTCTTTGAGAAGGAACTAAAACTATTTAGCAAGATTTTGGATGGAAGTGAATGACAGCATGGCAATAGAAATCACAGAAATGAATTTAGAATCTACATAATCAAAATGATCCATGAAGCAAAAGAAAAGAGAGCAAATGCAGGTAATGTATGATCACTCCAACAGTTAAAAGACAGTTAAAACAGTTAAAAGAGAAAATATAGGTAGGAAAGAGCACTTCAGTAAAGAGATTGAGATTGTGGGCAAAAAAGCAAATACTTGAAATGAAAGAAATATAAAACCAAATTAAAAACCCAATACATAGCATCACCAACATACTAGATCTTGTGGAAGACAGAATCTCAGACAATGAATACACCATATTTAATCTTGAAAATAAAGTTGACCAAACTGAGAAGATGGTAAGAAATCATGAATGCAACCTCCAAGAATTATGGGACATCATGAAAAGACCACTTAAGGATTATTGGGATTGAGGAAGGCACAGAGATACAAACCAAAGAAATGAACATCTTCAATGAAATAATATCTTAAAATTTCCCAAACCTGAATAATGAAATGGAAAATCAAATACAAGGGTCTTACAGTCACCAGGTGCAGAAAATTACAACAGATCCACACCAAGTCACATTATAATGAAAATACTTCACATGCAAAATAAAGTTAGGATTTTAAGGGCTGTGAGAGAAAATCATCAGATTATATGTAAGGGAAAACCAAAACAGATATCAGCAGGTTTCTCAGCCCAGACCCTAAAATCAAGAAGGGTCTGGAACAATACATTTCAAGCTCTTAACGAACATGGATGCCAATCAAGAATCTTATACCCAGCAAAACTAACCTTCATATTTGATGATGAAATAAAATCTTTCCATGATAAACAAAAGCTAAAAGAACATACAAATAGAAAGCCTGGAGTAGTGATCATTCTCAGCAAAGTATTTCATGAGGAGGAAGTAAAAAACCACAATACAAGTCCACAAATGAAGAAACTATCCTAAAGGAAAAGTCAATCAAAGGAGAAACCAATTCAAGTTAAAAACCAAAATTAAGCAAAAGTGACCAGAAATACAAGTCATATCAAAATAGCAGCCCTGAGTGTTAATGGTCTAAACTCATTAATCAAAAGACATTGGCAGGTTGAATTAAAAAGAAAGATCCAACAATATGCTGCCTTCAAGAGAGTCATCTCACAGAAAAAGACATCCACAAACTAAAGATGAAAGGATGCATAAAAACAAACCATGCACATGGACTCAGTAAAAAAGCAGGGGTCTCCATCCTTATATCAGAAAATGTGGACTTCAAATCTAAGTCAAAAGGGATAATGAAGAACATTTCATACTGCTTAGGGGGACAATAAAGCAGCAAGACATAAGAATTTTAAATACTTATGCCTCAAACAGTGATGCATTCATGTACATCAAACAAGCCCTTCTCAATTAGAAGAATCAAATAGACCACTACCCAATAACGCCGGGTGACATTAGGACACCACTCTCACCACTGGATAGAAACTCCAAACAAAAAATTACAAAGAAGCTATAGAATTAAATAATACAATCAATGTTATATACTTAAAGGGCATATATAGAGTATTTTATCCATCATTAAGCGAATACACTTTCTTCTCAGTAGCTCATGAATTCTTCTCCAAAATATACCATGTGCTATGCCATAGAGAAGCCTTTAGTAACTACAAAAAAATAGAGATAATATCTTGTGTTCTATCAGATCATAATAAAATACAATTAGAAATCAATGATAAAATAAAAAACAAAAACTTCTGCTACACCTGGAGGCTAAACAATAGCAATGGTAACGGAAGACATTAGGAAAGAAATAAAAAATTCTTAGAGAAAAATAAAGCAACAAAACTACATACCAAAATATCTGGGACATTCTAAAAGCAGTAAAAAAAAAAAAAAAGGAAAGTGCATTGCATTGAGCTCATACATTAAAATAATAAAAAGTCCAAAACTAAATGACTTAACATTACATCTCAAAGTCCTAGAAAAAGAAAAACAGATCAACATCAAAAGTAGAACACAGGAAGAAATTAAAATCAGAGCTGAAATCAATGATAGTTAAACAAAAGAAACAATTTTAAAAATTGACAAAATGAAAAGTTGATTCTTCATAAGAGTAAATAGTTAAACCCTTAGACATACTAACAGAGAGAAAACTCTAATAAAAATCACAATAAAAAGGAAAATATCATGACAGACACTATTAAAATACATAACATAATTAGAAGCTACTTTGAAAATATATAGTCCAAAAAATAAAAAATATTGAAGACATTGACAACTTTTTAGAAACATATGTTCCTCCCAAACACAATCAGGAAGTCATACACAATGTAACCAGATCAGTTTCAAGCACCAAAATAGAAAAAGTCATCAAAAGTCTATCAACTAAGAAAAGGCCAGGAATAAATGGATTCTCAGTTAAATTCTATAAGACTTTCAAAAAAGAACTAATACAAATATTCCTCAATGCATTTCAGGAAATAGAAAAGAAGGGAACCATTCCAAACTCATCCTATGAAGCAAGTATCACTCTGATACCAGAACCAGACAAAGGCACATCAAGGAAAGAAAACATTAGCTCAATATTCCTGATGATATTGATATAGATGCAAAAATCCTTTAAAAAATTCTGGCAAATTACATACAAGAACATATTAAAAGTATAGTGTTCCATGGTCACTGGGGTTTATA
>NW_027632720.1:0-35109 GCF_902686455.1 Sciurus vulgaris | reverse complement strand
CAGATCATTAACATACAGCATTATTATTGAGATATGATTTGAATTCTGGTCATTTGACTCATTTTTGTTTTGTGACATGACTTGGTTTCTCCTTTATTTGGCTATTCCTTTAGGCTACTTCCTCCCTTTGCTGATTTGCTTCATTGTTTTCCATCTCTATCTCATGAAATATATTGCTGAGAATGTTGTGTAATACCGGCTCCCTTTCTGTAAATTTTTTAGCTTTTGTTTATCATGGAATGATTTTATTTTATGGTCAAATCTGAAGGTAAGTTTTGCTGGGTATAAGATCCTTGGTTGTCATCCATTTTCTTTCAGAGCTTCATAATGTTGTTCCAGGACCTTCTACCTTTTAAGGTCTGGATTGAAAAATCTGCTGATATCCATATTGATTTTCCCCTGAATGTATTTGTTTCTTTTCTCTCACAGCCTTTAAAATTCTGTCTTTATTTTGTATGTTAGATATATTCATAATAATGTGCCTTGGTGTGGGTCTGTTTTAATTTTGTTTATTTGGGTTCTATATCCTCTTGTACTTGATTTTCCATTTCATTCTTTAGATTTGGGAAATTTCCTGATATTATTTATTTGAATTGGTTGTTCATTCCTTTGGTTTGTTTCTCTGTGCCTTCCTCAATCCCAATAACTCTTAAATTTGGCCTTTTTATGATATCCCATAATTCTCGTATATTTTGTTCATGATTTTTTACCATCTTTTCTTTTTGGTCAACTTTGTTTTCAAGATTAAATATTTTGTCTTCAGTGTTGGAGCTTTTGTCTTCCAGGTGTTCTATCTTATTGGTTATGCTTTCAATGGAATTCTTAGTTTGGTTTATTGTTTCCTTCATTTCAAGGATTTCTGTTTGTTTTCTTTCCATAATCTCTAACTCTTTATTGAAATGATTTTTTGCTTCCTTATTTGCTCTTTTAACTGTTGATTGGTGCGATCATTTAATGCCTGCATCTGCTCTTTCATCTCATCATTCAATGCCAGCATTTGCTCTTTCATCTCCTCATTTGCTTCCCTGATCTTTTTAACTATGTACATTCTGAACTCCCTTTCTAACATTTCTTCTGCCATGTTGTCATTGGGTTTTATTGATATAGCATCAAGGTTTTTTGTGAGCATTTTCTTCCCTTGTTTTCTCATTTTGATCAGATATCAGTGAGACTCTGAGATACTGCTGATTTTTTCTACTGGCTCATAGTGTCTCTGCTGATATCCAGTATATCACCTCCTAGCCTTCAGTAGCCTGAAGTCTTGCAGGAACTTGAGAATGCCATACTCCCAAAGAATGCTGCTGCTGGGTCCAGGGGTGGGAGCCGGCTGTGCATGGAAATCATCTCACTGGGTGGTCCTGCTCCTTGCAGCTGCCTGTGGACATGGCCTGCCACCAAATGGAGCCTGGCTGCTTGGGGAAGACTCTCGCTGCCCTTCCCTTGTCCAAGAAGTGGCCTGTGGAGCAGGGCCTGCCTCTGGGTCAGGCACTGGGGCCTGGCTGTGCGTGGAAAGTCTCTCACTGGGCGGGCCTGCTCCGAGCACCTGCCTGTGGACTGGACCTGCTGCGGGATGGAGTCTGAATGCTTGGGGAAGTCTCTCGCTGCCCTGCCCTGGTCTGAGTAGCTGCCTGCAGACCAGGTCCCACCACTGGGTCTGGGCTGGGGTCTGGCTGTGTGGAAAGCCTCTTACTGGGTGGGTCTGCTCCAAGAAGCTGCCCACTGTCCAGACCTGCCCCCTGGCCCATGCTTCACCCAGTGGGAGAGACTAACCCAGCAGCTCTGAGTTGGTCCGAGTCTCTCTATACCTCCCCTTCTTGAATCCTGAGTTCTGGAGTGACAGGAGATGCAGTCACCCTGTAGTCAACAATCTTTTGTAATCTTTGACAGAACAACTCCAACTGCAAAATTGTACAATTGTTGTTGAAAGCTTGCTCCTTGTCTGTAATGCCAGTCCAATAATGAGGACATGGTTTTGAGAAAAAGGAAAAAGGTTCATTGCTTTACTAGCAAAGGAGAAATACAGGGGACACTTGTCCCAAAGGCTGTGATCCTCTCAGTTCTATGATTTATTCAACTCTAAAGTTTGTTTTCTAAAACATCTATAAGATTGCAATGGAGATTCACTCACAAAAAACTAGAAGGCTTTCCTTTTGTTATGTATATATCATGTCTGGTATCGTGTTGTCTGTCTATATATGTGCATCAAAATATGTATATGATATCAAAATTGACACAATTAATGAGCACTCATAAAATGAAAATTTAGAAAATGGATGCAAATACCTTTAATTCATGTGATTTTAAAAGGTTTCATTTAAATTGGGTAAACAAATGAAGGTAAAATATCTTTAAAATTACTTCTCACAATTCTCTCTAGGTGGTCAAACTAATAAAATGTTGATGTTTATAAAATGTCTAATCCATTGTTTCTATGACTTTTCTTCAACAGAAAAGAAATGTCTAATACTGTTCAATATACCTGTCAGCTATTTGGTTTTTGCAATAAAATAGGTAGATTTGGCACATATGTCATTACTCCAATGTGTTTGTTAGAGACATCTGATTAATTTACACAATTAAAATGCTAACTTAAATAAAATTGAGTACTCTTAACTCCTTAAGTCCATGGGGCAACATGGTAAATAAAAAGGGTTTATAATTGCTTTGTGCTATCACTAAAAACAAGGTTACTAGGAGTTAAGTCCTAACAGTGCAACTCAATATAAAAAGGGGATCCAAAGGCTCAACTGTGTTTCAATTAGAGTACTATAAATAGCATTAAATATTGTATCTTATTAAAATGGAGTAGTTTATCTACATTCAAAAATTTTGTAAGAGTTGTTTCAAAATGTGAACAAAAAGGGGTCAAAAGATAGGAAAGAATGTAAAAGGTTTTAAGTATGAAAACATATTTAGTAAAAGGAAAAAAATGCTTCTGGGTAAGTCTCTGTGTGTTGAAATATATGAGGGTCTAAGTAAGTGCTAGGAAGTCTATGTGTAAGTAAAGGACAAATTTCTACAAGTTTGTGTGTAACTAAGTTGGTTAGATGTATGTGAGAAAATCCATTAAAGCTTAGGGTTTTTCCCTAAGGTCCAATATTAATGGGTTAATATTAACCAATGTTAAATCTCTATGTTAAAAAGACAAGGATTTCTTAAAAACACTAATTTACTCTGAACATTTTGTCTGTTTTTATTCTTTAGAACAATTAGTCCTAAGATTTAGGGTTTATACAATTATGGTTAAACAACAACAGTTGGAGTATTGTACTATGTTACAGAGTTTAATTTTTTCTTTAAAAGCCACACTTGGTTAACATAAAAATGTCAAGGTAATTGTGGAATGGCCACTCTTCTTTGTATATTAAACATTTCATATTTTAGGTATACATATCTTTAAAGCAGAAAATTTATCAAGCTTCTGCTTTCGAAACTAAACTTGTCTGTAATGGTAATTTTAAACTTATAAGAATAGTAAATTTTATTGGGAACTTATTTATATCATTTAATGTTCTATAAAAGTACCTGTTATCAATAGAGTATATGGAAAATTTAATTTACTTTTTACACTGAGATAAAAAATATAATGTAAATATATTTCTAAAAGTTAGTTAGTAAGAGCCTAATTTATTTAAAGGTTAACTCCATGAAACATGAAAACAAAAAATATTTTGCCACACAAAAGGAAATTAAAAGCTTTCTCAGCCTCTCCTTGATTTATGTTTTGAATGTAATGTTATATTATGTTAATTAATATTCATGTAGACTCTGGAAACAACATATGTAAACTTTGTAAAATTATGTTTAAAGAGAAGGCAAAGATCAGCTTCAGAACTAGAACACTTTAAGATTTGTGAAGAGTCTCACCTTACCTGAGATAAGTTTCTGCCTCCCACCTTGTTATGTAACAGAGTGACTCCAAAATAAATTAGACTTCAGCTCATTTAAAGTTATATTCAAAAGATTATTCTTTTATTGTAGAATTACTGTTATCTCAAACAGGAAATATAATACATAGCTCACCAAAATTCAAGGTACCTATTAACAAACTATCTATACTTTTAATATTGTTAATTCCACTTTGTATTTTCCTTGTAAACTCTATAATTGCTGCCTGATTAATGTTTTCAAGAAATACTGCTTCAAGAACAAAGAACCTAAATTAGAGATAATAAGCCATCATGTATAAGACAGATAATATGAACCCCAATTAAGTAAAAGGGGGTAAATGGCTGTAAAGTCATAAACATTGAAGTTAAAGCCCAGTACTCTTACTTTATAAATGGTGAGATTGGCTTGCTTGATGTTTAAGCTCAAACTCAAAGATTGACATTAAAATACATGTGCCAAGAAAACCAATATTTGACATTTGCCCTCGGAGTCAGCCAAAATCCAGGGAAGGGGAGAACTTCTCTAACAAGCTTTGTAACTCTGGGTCACATGGCCTGCCAATCAGGGAGATTAATGAGACCACTAGAGTTTGAAAAGTCAATCAGTTCACATGCTGCAAAGAGGAGGATCATTGAAAAAGGGAGAAATCCCTGATATTTCCAAAGGAAGACACTCATCAAGGAGATCCTACCTAGCAAATGGAACTAAAGTAGTTAATAAGCTACTCTCACGTTCTCCATGAGTGTCCCTTGTGGTAACTCAGCTGACCCTTAAGAGCAGATAGGAACTAGTTCTGTTTCACCAGCTTTATCTTGAACACTTAACAAAACAGTTAAAACCAAACATAACCATTCCTGGACTTTTAAAAGAGGAAACAATAATCAAATGTAACTAAAGATGTATATTAGTGTTAACCCAAAGAATAAGTAAGACTGGTGATGACAAAAGAGATTCTTAGGCAGGCAGAAGTACCTGATAACTATCAAGAGAAACTGAAAGGGTCAGAAATTTTTGTTTGTTTTAAGGCCTACAGATCTTTCTAAACAGGAACAAGCCTGCTAAATTGCCTACAGAAATTCCTACAAGATCATGTACACAAGTTTATCAACCAGTCAATTGACTGCTTCTCCTTCAAGATTACCAGCGCCAGACACACAAAGATGATAACATGCAATTTACTATTGACAGTTCTGACTCCAAAAACTCTGCTTCCACCTAAAGACCTCCCTAATTTCCTTTTTACAGGAATGAGACTCTTCACCCCTCACTGGCAGGAAGAAGCTACAGAAGAAAGACCATTATCCCACCCCTGTTATTTATAAAAACAAAAAGGGATGAATATTGGCATCAGATCTGCCATTCATTTTGCTGCCATCATTATTCTGCCCCTCTATACCATTTTATAACCTTGATTGTTAGCCCAAGAACTTTCTAGTCAGTCTTTGGTTCAGATTATTAGCCCTCAAAATTTCTCATCAGTCGTTGGTCAGATTGTTATTAGCCTATGAAATTCCACTACCTAAGAATGGCTCCCCCACCATTCTCTCTCTCACCCTTGTGGTCAGGCACTCTGCCTCTACACTTAATAAAGTCTCTTCTGTGAGTTTCCACATCAGGAGTGGTTTCTGAGTACCTTCAGGTGGGATGCTTACAGATGTGTTAGCCCTTATTATATACACAACAAACTGAATGAATCACAAAAGAATTACGACATTTTTTAAATCAGTGAAGTTTCCATAGTAGATTTCTGTTTCTAAAGCATTCTTGAAATGATTAATTTGTAAAATTAAAAAAGACTTAATGTTGGCCATGAGTAGTATGGAGGGCAGCAGGAGAAAATAGGTGTGGCTCAGAGGTCAGCATGAGGTGTATTTGAGAAGGAAATTGTCTATACCTGAGTTATATCATCTTTAATGTCACAGTGTGAACCTGGGGAGGTGTTTCTGTATAAAGTTAGCAGATGATGTCTCTCTTTTTCTCAACACAACTCCATATAATTCTACAATTTTTTAAGAATAAAATTACTTTAGTAAATAAAACTTTAAATGTTTGAACCATAATAAACCAATATACAAGTGATTATCATTCTAAAATTATCCAAATTTTCTTCATAAGCCTGGTAAAACAAGCATAGAAAATGAAAAAATGTAAACAGAAATCACAAGAAATACTTTCTAGATAGTTTGTAAAAATGTCTTCCAGGAACAAAACTGGTTCTATATCCATGTTATTCTCAGTAAATATTGTTTTCCTCAAGTTAATTATACAATTCAATAATACTTCACAGTGCACAATACTCACATAAAAATACGTGCACATTTATTTTCTATAAATTAATAAATTTGAAGTTTGAAATTTTTTCCTTTAGAAGTTCAGGAGGAAAACAATAAAATATACTTGAAAATATTTAACCCTCAATATTTTAATGGAGCTTGTAATGATACAGGGAATATGAAAAACGTGTTCCTATATTTATGGTGAATCGAAGAATAACTATGAATTATTCAATCCACACATTATATTTTATAAAATGATTCAATTATTTTCTCACAGACTAAATTATTAAGCAAAAATCACAGATACATGAAATAAACTTTTTATAAGTAATGGAAGAGTTAACTAGAAGTAGAGCAATTTATTTCATGCAGTAAAACATGAAAGGATGCATTTATGAAAGCCTGAGGGAGGAAAATGACTCCAAAACATAAAATAAGCATTAATTTAAAAGTTACGCTGTCAAGCTATCTGACCACAATTGAGTTCAGACTGTTAAAATGTTATCAAATGAAAATCACTGACTCACCTGAATCACTTTCACCTGACATAGAACCTCTGCTGGCAACTTCCATTAAACCCAGAGTAAGCAGTTTCTTATGTGGCAGTATTTCAGGATACAGGTAATGAATATGCTACAGTTAAGTTTTCTAAAGCAGCTAGCAGCAAAACAAGTTCACTTATATGTTTCCAAGACCCCATTAAATAGAAGTATTAACATTTTCAAAGAGCAAACTTCTGGGAAAGAAGATGCTACCTAGCAGGTTTGGTAAAGTTTAGGTGGGAAATTCAGATTTAAGTTGGAAAGCTCTTGCACAAGAGATTGCATCTCCATTTTCAAAAGGTCATTTGAAATCAGGAGATTCTCCTTCCCTATTTTAGAGCTCACCTCTCTGTTTTCTAAATAGAAGTCAACAAAGGGAGAAAGAGTGGACTGGCAAAACTGCAGACAGTGAAAGTTTTTCTCCAGGTATTACACAA
Source organism: Sciurus vulgaris (assembly GCF_902686455.1). NCBI lineage: Eukaryota > Metazoa > Chordata > Mammalia > Rodentia > Sciuridae > Sciurus > Sciurus vulgaris. The sequence continues at coordinate 27,963 of NW_027632720.1, read as the reverse complement.
TGCCCACTTGGGATAGGGAACAAGGCATTGGCAGACATGGAGGACAGGGCCCAGTGGAGAGGACTGAAAGGGTGGGTTGCTGTGACTGGCACTTGACATTTGAAGTTCACCAAATGTCAGTCCTTAGATAACAAGTCTGCAGTGCTGAGACTCAGACACTAATAAATCCACCAGTAATCAGAGTCATGGGATTGGTCTCCAATGTTCTTTGAAGGAGCAGAGGGTGGGGTCATAGCTTAAAAGGTTTCTCATGACTTTGATTAAGAAAAATAAGCAGAAACATGGAGCACACTCACTAGCTCAGTTTTCCTCTTGTGGATGCCTCAAGGATTAAAGGCATACTGCATTAACCAACCACTGCCTCCAGACCTAGCAATGCTCCATCCTGACCCAGTAACTCTGAGGAAATGGGAAGAACACAGAAGCTCATTCTCACCAACTTCTTAATGTTGCACCCCAGAGACCACCCTGAATGGGGAGTCCACCCAGCCTACACCCACCCTACACCACTCCACTGATGCCCTGACCTGTAACCTCCACCCCCCTCAACAATGCCTGGCCCACAATCAGGCCCAAGCCCCCTGGTGGTGCCAGTGTCAAGCATACACCAACTTTCTGAGGGCTCCCAGAACAATAGCAGTTGAAGCTCCAGTAGCACCCAACATCTGCCACCAGCAGGGCCGAATTTGGCTACCTACCATCTCGCACCAGAATCCCAGGTGTTGGTGCCAGGTTGTGGCTGGGAGGGTCCCCAAAGCCTTCCCAGCCAACTAGTTCAGTGTACACTGTGCTGTATTAAACTACAGAGGACACTGCACCCGGCACTGGAATGAGCAGGGATGCAGTGGCTGCCCTGCAGGAGATCATGTTGCCTGGCCACTCCTGGTGGCCAACACTGACCCACCCCCACTCTGACCACACTGAAAATAAAGAGCACTGGCTCACTGTCGCCTCTCCCTGGGCAGCAGTCACCACTCCGCATTCAGGGTCCCTTCACACGTGCCACTTGTGCCAAAGCAGAAGGCCCACAGAGGTGGCTCATGCCCAGACTCAGTTCCTCCCACCAGCCTACAATTTTGTGCTGATCTGGCAGCTTGCCACATAGGCTTGGACCATAGGGAACTGGGGCAGACACTGCATACAGCTGCATCTCAGGACAGGCTCAGGGTGGGTCTTGCAGGCCTGGCTTGCATGGACAGGGTGCTCAGGTTCTGTGGGCCAGGTGGGACCCATGCAGGTAAGGCAGAGCAAGGGGGGAATACTATGGGTCTTAGACCCAGAGCCTGTGGGTTTGCCCCTGCATGTACACAAGGAAGTGCCCTTCACCCACCCACAGTCTCTGTGCTTAGTAGTGACAAAGATGGTATAACTGTTAATGAGAAATTAATGCAATTTTTTTTCATTTCTAGCAACAAGAGGCTCCATGGGGCCCAACCCCTTATGTGAAGAGCTGTGACAGAGGATGGGAGACCATTGACTGAGATTGTCTCTAATAACCTCATAGCTGTGGCATGCCAAGAGCCTGGGAATGTTTCTGTGCAAGGGCACAGGATGCATAGCTACTGTGGCAATGCCTTGCATGAGCAGGCTCTGTTCAAGAGTCCTATTAGCTCTGACCTTCATCTCAGGTACACAGCTCCAGGAAAAGAAGGAATTCTTATGCTAGACAACCACACTGTTTCACCAGCTCTGCTTTCCAGGTTCCTGCCTGCTTTATAGTAAATTTTAACAATGGGCTTTCTTGAGAGCTATGAAAAACTCTATCATTGCACTTTCCAATTATGGATTGCAACTACAGAAAAACTACATAGGATGTCCTAATTTCTGAAACTTTCCTGAATATAAAGAATTGCATAGTATTTAATCTGATAATGAGACATATATAAAGATTGCTGGCATAAGTCTTTAGAGCTGCATTTCCATCAGAAAGCAAAGCTCCACCTGATCCCAGCTTAATCTTCAAGGTCTGTGTTTTTGAATCTTTATTTTCCAATCCCGCTTCACCTCTCACCAAACCAGAGAGTTTGGTTGCACCCACCCAAGTTCCCAGGGGTGGACATGGCTTTGATAAACTTTGTTACAATTATAAAAAACTGGTCATCTATTAAAGGACTCTAAGATTAAAAAAAGGGGGGGGGCTGCAAAAACAGCCCAATCAGAAATATCCAATCTGTCATAAGGGATTTCATTGGACTAATCAATGCAGATCTAAAACATATATGTCAGTAAAACTAATTATGGGTCACCTCCTGACCCAAGGCCAAAGGAAGAGGAACCCTTCTTATCTGCAGATGCAAATGTCTCCTTTACATATGTTTACAGTTCAAACAGAAGCTCCTTCCACAAATCCTTTCTTGCTACTAGAGGGAGCACAGGGTTAGATTTGCTTACTACTGAGGATGCTCAAATATGTCTACCTGGGGAAGTTTATAAAATCCTTACCCAAACTCAAGGGCCTCTACCTAAAGGTAACTGTGGCTTAATTTTGCCCCACTCTCACAGTGCTAAAGAAGGAAAATCTATAATTCCAGAAGTGATCATTTCTGATTACAATGGTGTAGTATACATTTAAGTTTGTCTCATATGCCTTTAATTCTCCCTAAAGGATCTTCCATATTTCAATTAATTGTCATTCCTTATATTACTGCCCAACAACCCCTAATTGAAAGAGGAAATAGAGAATTTGGTTACAGTAGTATAGAAGTATGTTTACCTTTTACTGAAAATATATGAAGATTAACCTCTTTTTTAAATGAGCAATCACAGGGTTATTGGACACCAGTGGTGATGTAACAATTATACCTGTCTCAATGTGGCCTCATGCATGGCTCTTTCAGAGGGCCATCCCAGTGTGGGGCATCAGAGGTAATAATAAACAGGTGTCTAAAAGCTCTCTATGTTTGTAATGCTTCACCCCTCCAAACCACAAGTTATTACTCACTTTCAAATGTGCATTATGGCTATTCACATTCGTATAAGGGGCAAAGACATCTTACACAAGTTACAAATGCCTATGGAGTTGTCTTTTTTATAGGGGTCTGTGGAAATGACCACCTTGCCATTAAAGTGAAAGGTCACCACTCCTGTCTGGGTAGAAGAGTGGCAATTGGCTAAAGAGAAGGTGGCAGCTGCAGAGGCTCTCATTCAAGATCAGTTAAAATTGGGACATATTGAACCTTCTAACAGACCATGGAATACACCCATTTTTATGATAAACAAGAAATCAGGGAAATGGAGATTATTGCAAGATTTAAGAGAAATTAATAAATACGTACAACATATGGTTCCACTTCAATGTGGATTGATTGCCTAATCCCAATTTAATTCCTCAAGATTTTTCTTTATAAGTAATAGACTTAACAGACTTTTATTTTTACTATTCTACTCTTTCCTGATGATTGAGAAAAATTTGCCTTCACAGTTCCTGTTTTCATTCATCATAAGCCTGCTGATAAATATCAGTGGTAAGTTCTTCCTCAAGGTATGTTCAGTAGACGCACATTATATCAACATTTTGTGAATAATGCTCTTCAGTTTTTCTGACAATTATTGCCACATATTCGTGTTTATCATTACATGGATGATATTTTGATTTCTGGGCCAATACTTACAGAACACACTTTAACTAAATTATGACACATTATATTACAATCTGGCCTCTATGTGGCCACAGAAAAAATTCAAAGACAACTCCCTATTAACTAATTAGGACATAAAATACTTCAATTTTACTCTATTCTTCATATTCCAAAATTAACTCTTTCTCCCAAATTTTTCTTAGTTTATTTACAACAGCTATTAAGACATTTTAATTTGACTACACCATATATTTCTTTAAATACTGATATGTTGTCACCTCTTTTTTTAGCTGTTGAGAAAACAACATAATCCCACCAGTTTTTTTCAGTTAACTTCCTCACTCACTGCCACTTTTCAGAATGTTAATGAGAAATTATTTACAGTTCTTGTAGACTCTCAACACTCAATTTTCTTTTATCTCTAATAATCTTTACAGGAAAGCCTTATGTCTTTACTTCAGTTGTTGCCGTTTACCATCAAATATTGTATGTAGTACAATGGTCATATTCTCCTCAATTTTCAGAGAAAAAAGTTCTCCCTTATGCTTATATGTGTTCAAATGATCTCAGTATGTTGTCATTATATTTTATCTCATAGGAACAGATATATTCATGTTCTATATCCTACTTATAGAAAGACTTAACATTTAGAGTATTTACAATTTGCTTCATATTCTCAAGCTGTCTTAACTAAATTTTTAGCTCCTATTGCTTTCCATGCACCTCAGGATGAATGCCTTTCCTTGTGTCAAGTCTCTCATGCTCCTTATATAATCTCCTGCATTCCATTTTACAGTGGAATTACTATCTATACTGATGGAGGAAAACAACAAGATTATTATGTATATTCACTGATAAAAAATGGACTGATTATTACACATTGCCTCAAGTTTCTCCTCAGTGAGCAAAATTAGCTGCAATTATTTTGGCTTTTAATTTGTTTTCCACAACATTAAACATTATTACAGATTCTCAGTATATAACCAAACTTATACCTTATATTTTCTCTGTAATTTGGTCACCTCATTTGGACTCTAATTTGTTATCCCTGATTATTACTCTTCAATGCCTTTTACAGGATTATACAGCTCCAGTATTTCTTCCTCATATATGTGACCATGCTAAGATTTCTGGACAACTCACTGAAGAAAATGCTCATACTGATGCTGCTATAAAATCAATTTATCCCCTCTTTTCAGATGCCATGGTATCACACACTTTTTTCATCAAAATGTTTATTTTTTAATAAAATCCTTTTCTATTTCCTCTCGACAGGCCCATACCATTGTTAATAATTCAATTTAAACAGTTTTGTTTCCCCACTTGGGAAACAGTAACCCCTTGAGGTTTATATTACAATGCCCTTTTGCAGATAAATATAACTCATTTTCCTCCTTTTCACCCCTATTTCTTTTTACAGGTTACCACAGATACATCCCCAGGTCTTATATGGGCCAGTGAACATTGTTCAGAGATACAGGTCTCAGCCTGTATCTCTCATGTGCTCCTCTGTACAGCCACCATGGGCAAAACTCATCATTTTAAAACTGAGAATGCCCCTACTTATACTTCTAGTTACTTTGCTACGTTTTGTAATCAATGGAATATAAATCTAACCCGTGGAATTCCTCACAATCCTACTGGGCAGGCTTTAGTACAGTGTGCACATCACACATTTAAGTTGTGCCTTTAAAAAAAAAAACAAAAATGGGAACATAGCCTTGCTCATGTTAATAATGCTCCCAATATGGCCTTGTTCACAAGAAATGATCCTAACTTACAGTATGAAGATAATACACATCATTGGTCCTCTGTCTTGGACAGGTACTTTCCTCTAAGAAACCCCTACCAAAGATTTAGGAAAAAATATCAAGTTCCACAATAACCAATATGGCAGAAACCTGCACCTTTAATTACATGGGGGAAGGGGATATGCTGCTGTTATTACTCCCACAGGTTCTGTCTGAATTCCTGCCAGATATGTGAGATCCATCCATCATCATGAGATGGAATCAAGGACTTCCCAAATTGATTCCCAAATTTTATTTGACCCTGGATGAGGAGGACTCTAATTCAAAGAAGGAAGTCCAATAAGAACAAGAGGTCCAAGAAACCCTCAGTCTTCTAATCATTTAGTGGTTTGGGAGGATATAAAGATTTTAACATCTACTCAATATTTGCTAGCCCAGATGGATTTAGAATGTACCCTGGGAAATTTGACTACAGTTCTGTTTGCCAAACTTACCCATAATTCCACAACTAAGCTGACTATTATTGTGTTATTTCTGTGTTATTTTATCCTTGTTGGTGGTGACCCAGTACTTAGCAATATTGTTAATTCTTTTGAAATTTGTATCATCAATCTGTTCTTGGTAATATGGCAGCTATTGATTATTTTCTGATTTTGCATCATAAGGGATGCCAGAATTTAAAATATATGTTGCTTCCATTTAACTAACAATAGTAACCCCACTTAAAGGGAATTGGATCATTGTAAAGATATTGCAAAGAAGGTGCAACAAGATGATGGAAGATGAGATTAGTTAGATTGTTTAACCTCATAGCTACCAAATTTTACATAGATCAAATAGCTTTTCATTGGAGAATGTTTATTGATATTTGCCTTATTATACTGTGCATGTTTTTGCCAATGATTGTCTTGCTTTCTTTCTCCACCTTTCTTGAACAGAAGACTAGTCATGTCTATTCTAAAGGCCATACAAACAAAACGGGGGAGCTGTAGGGATTTCATATCAGTCAAAGTACAGAGGAGCAAATGTCTTTCAGTTGAACAAATGCCTCAGGACACAATAGGTGCTCTGTTTGAATGACTTAGAAATACTCTGCAACTCTTTTTCCTTGAGGCCTGGAGACCCTATCTTATTATAATAACCTTTGGTCCTAGTGGACCCTGAGAAGCAAATAAGTTACGTGATCTTGACATGAACAAAGATAACTGTACTATGTAACCTAGTGTAACTTGATATGACCCTGGAATTGATAATTAACTGTACTGGCTTTCCCACAAGAGCCACTTCTTGCTCTTCACCATCCTGTATACTTGACTCTTTTTTAGCTATCCCCTTAACTCTTATAGCTGGACCCCAATTAAAATTTGCAAACCATCCTGCATATGTCAAAGCAGAAAAGGAAAAGTGGGGAAAATGAGGCAACCAAGTGGAGCAGATGGACTAGGAACTACATCTGACCCTAGTCTCACCTTTGCCCCTTTCTCTCACTTTGATAGAAATGAGACAAGGGTTAAATGCAGCAAAAAGGAGCCCTCTTCTTTGAGAACATATTGAGGGCCCCTAAGGGGCACTAGCTAACAGACAGAGCACAGTAGTGCCCTTTCCAAGACCCTGGTGTCCTGAAGATATATGAATGTGATTGGACATGGGGAGAGGCTATTTTTATTTTCTGTTTCCAGCCACATGGGTTTCTTCAATCTAGACAGATTATATGAAAACCTAGAGGGGAAAATAAGCAATACCTACTAAGAATTGAGCATCACTGTGCCCAGTCTTTCACAGTAGCACCACCTTACCCATGATGGCAGATGAATGTCATTGATACAGATGGAAACACTGAGACTTACAGAGCCAAAGTATCTTTCCCAAAGTCAGGGTCTCAAATCCTGTACTCTTCACCAGTAACCATCTTTGCTTTTCTCAGAGATGGGGTGTGGAAAGATGTACAAGGGGAGCAATTGGGGCTTGGAGAAATTAGTTCTGTTCTTTAAAATAGAAAAAATTGTGCAAATTACTGGCAGGTAGGAGAAAGTTTTGTGGCAACTGGCTTGAAAATTAGAAAACCACATCAATATATGATAAGTTATAAGAGATCAATGACATCACTGCCATTAGAAAGAAATGTCTGGAGACACTTCTGGGAAAATTTTGTTCCACAATCATCCTGGGAAAGTAAAGTTCTATTATTGTCTCCATTCTTCATTCAAAAAACAAAGCCAGGAAATTTTAAAATATGCAAACCAACTATGTTGAAACCAGAATGAGAATCCAGATCTCCAGGGTTCTGCTCTAAAATATTTCTCTCACCTGGCTATGTTACCTTTTACAAGACCCATCAGATTACTATCCTGAGGAGTGTTTATACTACAGCTATTGTCCAAAAAATAAAAAGAAAGATAATATTAGAAAATACCTTTATAATACTGGGAAGAGGAGCTAGCCAGGGCTGGAATATTTTTATCCAAAAAATAATCTTTCATCTTAATTTTATCCTGCTGAATATTGCTTCAAAAAGTGGATATTATATATATATATATTATGATATATATACATTATATATTATTATTATATATATTATTATTATATATATTATATTATATATATTATATTATATATATAATGTCTATATATATATAGACATTGTAAAAAAAGTATTATGGGGTCTTTTTGGCACTTATTCAAACTACATTTTATTAATTATGGTGATATGTAAGGCATTCTCTAGCTTTTAAAAATTGGTAATTTTTGTGATTTTACTCATTCTATATATTCAATTCCGTTTTTAAAAATAGTGAATATTCTGATCTTCAGGACTCCTGATCCAAAAGGAACCAGCCCTAAAGACCCTGCACCAAGTAGAGGAAAACGTAGACCCAAATCTCCATCATGTTGGCTTAGGAACATATTTTCTTACAATACTCCCAGAAAGCAAGAAATTAATACAAGAAACAAAAAATGGAATGGATTCAAACTAAAAAAACTCTTTCTCAGCACAGGAAACAAGAATGTGAAAAGGTCCTATGGAATGGGAGAAAATCTTTTCCACAGGGACTTCAGATAGAGCACTAATCTCCAAAATTTATGAAGAACTTAAAAAGTTTTACAACAAGAACACAATAAATAACTGGTCTAAGGAACTGGACAGACACTTCACAGAAGAGGCCATACAGGTGATTAACAAATATATGAAACAGTGTTCATCATCTCTAGTAACTAGAGAAATGCAAATATTTTATCCCACTCCAATTAGAATGGCTATTGTCAAGAACACAAGCAGTATGTGTTGGCGTGGATGTGGGGGAAAAGGCACATTCATATGTTGCTGGTGGAGTTGCAAATTGGTGCAGTTGTTCTGGAAAGTAGTATGGAGATTCCTCAGAAAACTTGGAATGGGCCCACATTTTGACCCAACTATCCACTCCTCAGTTTATACCCAAAGGATTTAAGATCAACATACTACAGTGGCACAGCCACAGCAATGTTTATAGCTGCTCTATTCACAATACTTAGATTGAGAAACCATGAGATAGAGGGCTGTGACTCCATGAACACTGAGCCATATTTCATTCAAAAATGAGCTGTGGTTGTCTCCTACTTTTGAGAATGAGAAGTTGAGAATAATAAACTTAGAGAGGAGAGAATTTGCAAATAATTGATAACATGGTATTACAATGATCACTCAACTCTAATATTTTCCCACATGTTACAATGTAGAGCCCAGGTATTCCTGTTATAGTCCATGAATCATCCAACCCACCTGGAAGTAGAACTGAATGCACATTCTCAGCCTTGACATGGACCTACCGAATCCAGTCTGGACTTTAACATCTCCAAGCAATTCCTTTGTAAGTTAAAATTTGATAGATACTAAGTAATGCCTTCATGACTGTTAGAAAATTTTTATAAGCATGATAAACATCAATCTCCTGTGTCCTTTTTCCCTTTCTGTCTTAATTCCTCTTATAGCTCATGAGAGAAAAAGAAAATTTTTTCTAAATGATAGATGTATAAATTTATCTTTAAGGAAAAACATGCAGTTTTCTAAAATATTAATAGAGCCACCTATTTGTAAATTAATACATTCTGTTCCATCATTCCAGATGTGGAAGAACTATAAGAACATAAATTGTTCACAAAACATAGCACTTCTAGTAACATTAAGAGAATATGTGACTATTATGTTCACAGAATTGAATACTTAGGACATAATGGGCTGAAAAACAAAATCATCTTTATAAAACCCTAGAAAATAACCTGGAAAATATTAATATTTATATTAGTAACTTTCCTTCAATAAAAAGTAGATGAACAACTCCTATAGAAGTAAGCAAAGAAGATGAACAGGCAACTCTCAAAAATAAAAAAGGAAATAAATGTTTGAAAATGGCATAAAGAAATTGAGCCCTTCAAAAATGAGAAGAAAAGTCATAATGGTCTTCCTTCATATATCGCTGAATAGAATCTAAGAAGTTAACCTAGAAGGAAAATGCCAATCACAAATTGTCCTTGACATGTTCTTGACTTACACAACAGAAAGAAAATTTAGGGCATATCAGAAGAAACACAGCATTTATTCAGGAAACCAAGGAGATGATTTAGAAATGTAAATAAAAGAGCTGGATATACACTCAATGGGAGAAGGGTGCAGGTACTTGAGACTGAGACTCACTTTAGGGGTAATGGGCTCATCTTTTTAAAAGAAATTTTGTAGATAATGGACATGAGATGTGGCAAGGGGTTGAGGGTATATCTATCTGTTGAAGGTATATCTATCAACACTTAATCATGGAGCACTGGATTCATTACAGTTGCCTGTTTCTCTCAGGGTCTCTATGTTGATATCATCCAGTCAACATATAATGTGTAGAATATACTGATGAGTCTTTAATGATATTTCCCCTTTACTTTATTTAGTCTAAAGGAAACATCATGAAAACTAGCAACAAATACGAACATTAATTTGACTCATAATACTCTAAGATTCAAGTTATTTTAAACTATTTCTGGAGGAGAATATTCTTGGGGAGGAAAGGTGAGGATGCTCATAACAGCGTCTCAGATTTAAATTTGCAATTTCTTTGTTGGTTTCCCTTCTACCTATTCTTGTTTATTCTGTCTCTACTTCAAGGGGCATCGAATCATGTTTTTGTGTTCTTATAAAATTTCAAATATGAATATATATTTTATAGCAAATTAATAAATTGTTTTCATAAAAAAGCAGGTGGTAATGAGTTCAATAAGTCACTTGTTATCTAACTCATTAAGAAATGTCCTAATGAATTCCCAGTACTTTCTCTGAGAAAAATAATCCCCAATACCATTACAAGGCAAGTTACAATATAAATGTGTCCAAAAAAGGAATACTGTGCATCTTTCATGTGCAAACAAAGGTCCCCATTCCCCATCCTTGGGGGTGTGTTCCTTACACCTGGACCTGTGGACCTCTCCTGATGAGAATTCTCCCCTTCAGAGGCTTCAGTGTTTCACTTTCAGATTCCTGCCAATATCCAATTTCAGGCTTACCATCAGCACAAACCCAAACTGTTGAACAGAAACTCTAGGGGAAGAACCAGCAGGCTATGGTTTAGTAAGTATTCCAGGTTATTCCATATCAACTGAAGTTTGATCACCATTGGTGGAAAGAAATTGCTTTCATTCTAAATTTTTAGGAAGTGTTTATCAGACTCTTTTTTTCCAGCCCTGGGGCCAGGCAAGAGAGAAACAATTACAGTAATTATATGACAAGCAATAATACTTCCTGGAACATAGGAGGAATCTTCAGTTTTGAGGAACCATGAATAATGTTCCAGGAAATTAATGTCTAAAGTGAGACCTAGAGAATAAATAAGAGGGAATCAACAGTCAGGACAAAGGGTGTTCCTGGTGAAGGGAATGCTACATGCAAAGCAGAGTTTTAATTTTAACATAAAAAAACAGAGTACCATAAAGGTTTTTATACAGGGGATTACTCCATACAAAATATTTTTAGAAGCATCATTCAGACAATGCACAGCGTTGTGGCTATGCATGAGTGGAAACCAGAAGAGCTACTAGGAGGTAACTCCTGAAGTTTAATTAAGAAATTACAGTGACAGCTTGGATAGCACAGAAGCAGCACCTGAAGGAGCTGTTTAGGAAATAGGATGTGTGTGATTTGGATCTGCAATATCCTGCAAAACCTCCCAAAGCTCACTGGTACAACAATGTTCAGAGGCAGGGTTTTCAGGAAGTGGTTGGATTATGAGGGCTGTAATCTCACCAATGGATTAATCCATTGATGAATTCATAACAGAATAAAATTTTGGGAGAACTGGAAACTGTAAAATATGTGGCCAGAAGACAGTAGTTTCTTGGAATTCTATCATTGAGGACTATAGATTTAACCTGACCCACTCCGCATATCTATCTCACCCCTCTCCCTCACCTTCCTTTCAACTATGAAGTGATCAGATTTGCATTTCTACATACTCCCCACCATGATATTCTGCCTCTTAGAATCCAAGAGCAATGGGGTCAAATCATAAGCCAAATTAAATCTTCCCTCTTTTTAGTTGATTCTTCAGGTAATTTGCCACAACAATGGATATCTGGCTAACATAAGACCCATAACTAAGAAAGGACATTGTTAAGGGTGCATTCTGTTTTCCAACTTAAAAGAAGACATTTCATTTCTGTACAGAAATATCACAGGTGGAGTGCGGGAGCATCCAGAATTCCATCCAGTGCTTGACAAAGATCCTCTGGAGGATGATTGCAAAGGCTCATACTAAAAGGAATTGCCAGATGTTTTGCTCTGGAGCATGGTGTTTTTTTGCTGTGTTTTTCTGATAATATATTACTCATTTCAGTCTGAACAGATTGCTTAAGGGGACGAGGGGAATACAACAAAAATTCCAGAAAATATTACCTACAATCTGAAAGACAATGGGTCTTTACCACTAACAAAGTTAAAAATAATTTTGCAACCGTGCAATGAGTCCCTGAAAGCCTCTGGAGAAAATAGATATAGATCTACTTTGTCTCCAACAGGCTGGTTAAATTCTAACGATGGTTTTGTTCATGTGTGGTGGTAGGGTAAAAGTATAAGGTTTCACAACATTCCTTCCTTCCTACAAAGAATAGGTCACCCCTATAATAAATGTTAGTGCACAATGCCCTGTTCTGGAAAAAAGAGCTACATAAGTCAAGGTAATATATTCAGTAAAAAAACTTGGCCAGGAGAACCACTGCGACCACTGCCCTCCTGTAGCCCTTAACTCAGCAATTTAGATATTAACCAGATGGACCTAGTACAGATGGTCACATGAGATTACTTGTCTATCACTTTAACCCGGAAAGTAATAAGAATAGTCAGGTCACATAGAGTTTAGATATTAAGGAAATAAACATTGTATTAGCTCATTGACGTAGTTAGATATTCTTAAAACAATTGTGATTAGGTAAGGATAATCTGTAAGGTTGCTGTTTTCTTCCTATGCTTTGGAAACTTCTTTAATATTAATCACAAGACTGCCATTATAGCCTGAAGAAAAATGTATATAAACCCAGCCTTCCCCAGAATAAAGTGGGAGTGATTGCACCAGAACTAGAGTCTGTGTCTTTCATTCTCCATCCATCACCAATGTTGTCTCCCTGTGCCCCGTTACCAGTGTGGAACCCATGGACTTCTGCTAGGGCTGGACCCCAGCAGTGGAGAGAATAAAAGTATGGTGTGCAGAAGACCCTATTTCAAATTTGAATCTATTAAACTTTATGTGTTTTTCAGACTTTCACACACAGAAGGAATCCTTAGACATGTGGATGTTGAATATGGAGCAGAACAAAACCAAGAACTTTAAGCTTTCTTCAATAGCAAAATGTTGAAAATTTAGGGACTGAAAATATGACCTCTACATTTCATTATGAAGTTGTCCACACAGACCTTAGGAAAGAAGTTTTGGCGGGAGTCTGAGCCAGCCTCTGGATGATAGAGGAACAAGGGTGTGGTAGAGATGGCAGAATTGGCTTTGGGAAGGGGCAACCTGCCAAGGTGAGGCAGAAGATGGCAAGAAGTTTACAGACAAGAGAGAAGTTTAAATCCTAAAGAAAGGTGCACCATAAGGAGGGGTTCATGTTAAATTCTTTCATTAAATTTTCAGTTTTTATCCATGCTTTTGCATCTATCGATAATTCACTCCTTCATATTGCTGAAGAATATTCTACCCTATGGACATACTATGACTTCTTACTCAATCTCCAATTAATAGACATTCATATTATTTTGAGTGTTTGGCTGCTGTGCACGATTATGGTTTATTCAAGTACTTTCTCTTTTGGTACATTTTTATTTATGTTTTGCAATGCTCTATATCTAGGAGTAAAACTCCTTTTTCACAGAACCAGTTATTTTTGTTTCATACCATGAATTGAACATAGTGGTGGTTAACCACCAAGCCAAATCCCCATCTCTTTATTTTTTACTTTAAAACAGGATCTCACCAAGTTTCTTACAGCCTTGCTAAGTTACTGAGGCTGACTTTGAATTTTGGATTCTGACTCTGAATCTTAGTAAAAGTTTTCTACCTATGTTGTTGCAAATGCTTTTTAATATACAAATACTATTCCATGTGTATATATGCAACATTTTCTTTATTCATTCATCAAAATTTCAAGATTTAAAAAATTAGTGGGATATAGTGTGCACACCTGTAACCCTAGTGACTTAGGCAACTTAGACAGGAGGATCACAAGTTCAAAAAAAGACTCAGCAATTTAGTGAGGCCATAAGCATCTCAGCAAGAACCTGCTTCAAAATAAAATATAAAAGAAGATCTAGGGATGTGTCTTACTGTTTATTTGACCCTGGGTTCAATTCCTGGTTCAAAAAATAATAATTTGTGATGAATTTAGATAAAATTATGTATAGAAAATGACAAGGAAAAGGTAAAATTGAAACATAAGTATTACACATTTTAATTCTATACACATAAAAATAAAAAAATAATTGATATAATAAATATGCACAAGAGAGTTTCATAAGATCATTAATTTTCTAAAATATTTTAAATTATTATGCATACTTTCCTTGGTTTATTTCTTCTCAGAAATCATAAATAGGAACTCAAAACTATTATAAAAAACAAAGAAATACCTTTTCTCTCTTGGAAGACTAAGCCCCTCCTGTTACAGCATTTACAATTTATTTGGGGTTTCAGTGGGCATCAGTAGATAGAAACACATGCAAAAGTTAGTTATTAATTCTATTTGAAATTTTTTTTTCCTACTTAGGAAATGAGACTGTTAATAGAATTAGTCAAGATAATTATTAGAATGGAGTAAGTAGTTTGCTTTCAACTTAGGGATGTAGTTATTACTACTTGTTGGAGGCCACTGCCCTGTAGGGCCCGCAGTGGTAGCTGGCCTCGCCCTAAGATGGTGCCAAGAATCCCAACCACAAAGAAAAACAACTTTAAGGAAGTGCTTTCTATTGGCTGAATGATCTCCTCCAGGTCCGTGCTTAGCTCCTGATCAGTACATGTCCTCATTACCCACCATTAAGTGTCCATGTGCCAAATGTCTGACCCATTAGGTGATTGGCTATTACATCCCATAAAGCTGGGTACTTTTCATGGTGGAGAGCAGCAGCAGCTGCATGAGAGAGAAGAAGAAGAGAGAGAGCTGCGCAGTGAGAAGAAGAAGAAGAAGAAGAAAAAGAAGAAGAAGAAGAAGAAGATGATGATGATGACGTTGGTGGCTGTGGAGGAAGAAGAACCAAGCACTCGGCTCAGAAGCTTTCCCATAAAATTAAAGACCTTAAAACTCCATCTGAGAGCCGAGTCTTCATTGTACTCGCTGGACGAGACAACGATTATTACAGCTACTCTGTATGAAATGCTGCATGTGATCTCAAAACTCAGTATTGTAAAACATGACTACAAATAAGTAAATATTTCAAATATAATGCCTTCTGAAGTCAAGAAAGTATAGAAAACATCATCTTTAGGAATGATAGATAGAATGAACTGGAAAGTTATTTTCTAAAAGAACACCAAAATATCATTTATATTCTTGGCTAAAAATATTATATTGTTCTTTGTCTAAGTAGCTTGGCCCAGCTATTTATCACATTTGCTAATGGCAATATATGGTTGCAATGCAATTTTTTGCTCTAAATTTTACTTTTTCATGTTATCTTCATAATCCCTTATAAGAAACACTCACACCATAGGCATATTTCTTGCTTGTAAAATTTTCTCTTTTCAGAAATGATGCCAATTACTATTAACAAACACTTTGTTTATAAAGCAAACAGAAACAGCTACCCCTTGATTCCCAGAAAAATCACCCTTATTGAGTGGATTTCTCTTTATAGACTCTGTTCAGGATAGTAGCATGTACAAGACTAATTAAAGTGAAAACTTTATTAACCCTCTGAAGTAGGGATCAAGAGCTCTTTGATTAATTTTTTTTTACTGGAATCAATTGAGAAAAATAACCAGTTTGCATAGATAACTGATTAAAATTTATCAAAATTGATCCTCAAGATCTACACCTAAACAAATTCCATTGAAAGTCTTTTCCTCGGATATTTAAATGTGATGTGTTCTTTGTTGTATGATAAAAGGGGAAAGAAATGATGATATGATTTTGCCACACATATTTGGCAAATTTAGTCTTTTATAGAATTTTTTAATTCATTAACTTAAAACCCATCTTAATATTTTATTATATTTTACAGTTCAATAAATATATATATATTTATTTTACAATTTTGCACTCTTCAATGTAGCTGAATTTTTTGAAGTATATTTTTGACCCATTCATAGCTGTTTGTGTTTTTTACCCAAAGGTTCTTTAGTTCTTATGCACATGTCCTCATCATTTTTTCTCACTTTTTTCTTTCTTTTTTCCTTTTCTTTTTGATTAAGATTTTAATGACTTTCAAGTTATTCAGTGCAAGAATTAGCTCATCTATTTCCTCTGACACAAAAAATGATCATTTTGTACATCAATGATGCCTTAGTTCCTCACTTGTAGCTGTTGAGACCAATCTCCTTCATTACTTTATTATATGCAGATAATCTCTTTCATTTTCCCTATAAGAGATTTTAGTAGATAATTTAGAATAATTATTGTCTTGAATTAAACAATTGTTTTCCAATATAATTTGCCTAAACTTGTTAATCCCACTGCCTTCTTAGAAATCAATCCAACTCCCCACCACCAAAAAAATAAAATAAAATAAAATTAATACAGTTCTAATTTTTTCTATATATGTTGAATTAATCTTATGTAACTCAGTAATTGAGAAATTCAAGTATGTAAGGGAAATATTACATTTTTTTGTACTTTGTCAACAGTTTCTAGTTTTCTACCCAACAATTTATTTGAAGACATCTCTGATGGTGTTTTCATTCTGTTTTTAGAATTTTATATTAGAATGTGTTCACATGAATTGAGTACCTTTCAATAGCGATATATGTATGATTTTTACCATGTTACTTTTTTTACCATGTTTACTTTTTACATATTACCAAGCACTACACTGATTTAACAATCATTCTCTTATAGATTCAGTGTCTTGCAAATAAAATAGATTTCTTCAGAAAAGTAACCTATGTGTGGCCATTTTTTAATTCCCAGTCAGAGCCTTTTCTACTGCATTTTCCATGTAGGTTCAGTTGACAATTATTATCCACATCCCATAATATTTGGTCCTCCTTTGATGCTGTTCTGTGCTCTTATAACTGTTGGGTTACATTTCTGATCAATGTAGTTTTGAATTTACAAATATCCCTGCATTTATTCTGCTTACTATTTATTTCTGCTGATATAGTTAATTGTTCAAATAATATTTTTCACATCTTTTCTCTGATGACTAACACACTGATATGTCACCATAAGATTCTTCACTTTCAAATTGTTTGAGCAACTTTCCTTGAATAGGTAGAGTATAAAAACTGATTTACCATTAAATACAAGTAAAATGCTTGACTAAAACAAAAAAAAAAGTACATGTTAGATAAACTATACTGGAAAACTTAGAACACATATAGCAATGTGTAGCTCTGTGAACCTGAGCAATTAAAATTTTTAGCCTCAGTTTCCTCTTATAAA
The DNA here is from genome assembly GCF_902686455.1 of Sciurus vulgaris. NCBI lineage: Eukaryota > Metazoa > Chordata > Mammalia > Rodentia > Sciuridae > Sciurus > Sciurus vulgaris. The sequence goes on along the minus strand of NW_027632720.1, from coordinate 10,538 downwards.
ATATAAAGAGAGGAGTAATTATGTAAAGTCTGGGAGAAGAATGAACAAAGATATTATATGTAAAATGCTTAGTTTATCTCACACATTGGAGTCTCTTGGCTTTATATGAATATTGTTTTACTTATAATACTGACAATATTTGTAAAACCATTGAGAAGTTTTGTGAGGGAAGAAGGACATTCAGCATTTGCAGAAATGATGTAATGGAAGAGAATACTCACAGGAGGTTAAATTACATGAAAGTAATTTCAATATTATTTAAAAGTGAAAACACATATTTGTCAGAAAAGTAAACATCTGTAGCACAGACCTGGGAGCAGTGTATGACAGCATGGTCCATATGAATAGAAGTAGTAGAAAGTTAATGTATAAGTTTCTCTGACAAAGTGACAGTTTGCATTCAATGGAGAACACAAGTGTTGCAAATAAAGAGAGTTTAAGTGTCTTCATTTGATTTTGAGACAAAAAGGAGATATTGGACATAATTTTTTACAGAATGAAAGAAGAGGATTGATGTTGAATCCCTTGAGACGTCTATTAAATGTTGGTTTGTGTTCTGGATTACTGGAGTAATAACATAATGGGCATTGTATAAAAAAGTTTATGTCCCATTTAAACGACTAGGAGGAATAGAATTTACAGATACAAAGGCATTGTTTTTTTATTTAAAGCAGTGGAGAAGTACAAGAATGTAGTGCACTTATCTTTCCCACATTCTCTGAAGACAGTCTGAAATAGAAAATTGTCTTTGTAAGGATGTAGTCAGGAAATGCACGTAAAGGAAGGGAATGGGAATAAAAAAAGGAGTTATTTCAAATGTGGGAATAGTTTGAGAAACACGGAAAAAATATTAGAAAGACATTCAGTAAATACTTATTGCTTGTTGGGCTTATATTTGTCTGATACATAATATGAAAATGAAAAATTATAAGATCATAAACACTTAAAAATGAGTGATTGACTCATACATGCTATGTTTTATTCTTAAATAACAAATACATAGCCAGTTTTTATGGAATCTAACCAATTGAGTGAAGTCAACCACCCACATTATTAAATACTTTGAAAAACAAAACAATACAAAACAGTAATAAAGTAGAAAACAGTAAAAATATCTAGGTGACTTATCAGTTGAAGAATAGCACCAAAATTATGAATCCAAGATGCCCTTCGCTATAAGAAGGATAATATTCTTTTTCTACTAACTAAAACATAAAATTACTGATTTCTGAGTTAGAAGACATCATCCAAATATGTGGATAAGTTTGGTTTTGGTTAATGCATGCAATAGTGTTCAGAAATGTATACTGTTTTCTCTGCTTTTCTTTTTGCATTCACTACAAAGATTCTGAGATTCAATCTTTTCAAGTAGAAATCAATCTCAACACTGAAACTTTCAATGGAATCTAAGTGACTACACAAGTTCCAGTCTATGATAAATTTTTCTGGACCCTTAAAGACCTTCCATTAAATTTGAAGTACATTAGGATGGGTTAAGAGAAAGTCAATTCTGGTGAGAAAATCATCAGCAATATCTACTATGGGAATAACTTGCTACCTCCTGTAGCCAACAGAAATATTCAGAAATATTTTGTGCAAACAAAATGTTTATTCTGTTTTTGGTAAGGAAAAGAAGCATATCACTTTGATATTTGAAGCACCTGATTTGTTCATTTGACTTTGATGGTGTTTTGATAATCAAAACAGTTTAACTCTTCAATCAAGACCATTACTTAATTCTTCCATGTATTTGTATGTTGCATTTGCATGGGTTAGAAATTACAAGTGAGTTACAGTGAATTAAGTTTTCAAAACAGCAGGGTATTTACTTTAGACATGATTTTAAAATCTGTCATCAGAGTTTTACATGTTGGTACAGAATTTTGGAAATAGCTTTATGAATTAATTTATATGCCCTGCTTAATTATCAACATTTATTCTGAGGTTTCATTGTGTATGCTATATTATTTTTAGTCATCCACAAGAAACAGAACATAATAATAAACTAGGAGTTAGATTAATGTAATTGACAACAATGTAATAAAATTACATTTAATTACTTTGATAATTTGGAGAAAAATAAATTTCTAAATTGTGAATGTTTGGATGTTTCTATATCAAATTTCATTAAATAATATTAAAATATATATAAAAGAAAACTAAGTACTGTAGAAAACAAGTTTCTGAACCACAAGAGTGGTTCTCTGGATGCAGAAACTCACATAAGAGATTTTATGAAGCAGAAGAGCAGAGTGTCATGGAGAGGGGGAGGGGAAGAAGGAGGGAGAGAGAGAGAAGGAGAGGGTGCAAATGGTGAGGGAGCTATTCTTAAGTAGTGGAAGTTCTCAGGCTAACAATCTAGAAAGGTAGTGAGTTATCTCAATTATTGTTTAGTCAGTAACAATCTAGGATGTAAAATGGTGGGGGGCAGAATCAGGGGAGAAATGGCTGCATTCTTGCCAACCAATCATCCCTTCAGTTTCAATACAAGAAAATAAAATGTCATATATCAATGAAAAACAGAAGTAACCATGCAAAAATTACTGCTCTATGAGCGAGAGAGAGAGAGAGAGAGAGGTGCGGGGGGGGAGAGAGAGAGAGAGAGAGAGAGAGAGAGAGGTGCGGGGGGGGAGAGAGAGAGAGAGAGAGAGAGAAAGACAGAGAGAGAGAGAGAGAGAGATTTGGTTTTTTTACACCCAACAATTTGAAGGTAGTGTAAAAGTGTAAGTGTAAATTATAATTGTCTTCTCTGGAATGAACTAGGTCTGATTTATAGAGTTCAAGACTGACAAGAGGGGGTAGGAATTGTCATAATTCAACTCTGGCTTAAGGCTTTGAAGAGATATAGTTATTACCACAGTAAAGTGGTCCACTTTCAATTTATAGAGCACTGTGATGGATGTCACTTTAAGAGCCTTGAAGTGATATGTACTAACTCCAGTGAGATATAGACTTCAACAGTTTAAACAGTATCCACCAATTCATTGCCAAGAATGAATATGCTGGTTTTGTGTATGCGTTAATTATGCCATGGCAAAAAAATTTGCATTTGTCTAGAATGATTTGTTAACTTCTTTTATAAACAGAAACTTATCTTGCTGTATTTGTAACACTGCAGCATATAATAGAGGAGAGTTTTCTTTTATAAACAGAAACATGAAGCAATGCTAATAGGTCTCAGAGACCTATTTTATTTTTCTCTGAGATGTGGATGAATTAAATGCTTTATTTGTCATTATGCATTTTAAACTAGCCACAAATGAGGTCACTTCTAGATTTATTCCTCTCTTATGCCATATTCTGCTCTTTCTCTTGGTCCCTATCTAAGTTAACCTATCCTGAAATGCTATTTTATACATTCATGATCTTGACATTCTTCCCATAACATGCTAATTTTTCCCCTTGTGAATGATTACACTAGATTCCATTCAACTTGAATCACTGGGATTGATTTTCTATGGTTTTCTAGCACTGACTTCAATTTAGCAGTAGCAACAGTGTGGAGCTATCTACTAATGTTTGATGCTTTCTTGGATGATGACTATTTTCCTTCGGTCTGTTCCCTCTTGTGCTTCCAAAAGTCTTACTATTTGGGTAAAATTCACCAAAAACCTGAGTAAATTGAAATCCTGAGAATCTTACATAATTTTATTTTATGATTATTTAAATTCAAGCAACAACCAAGCTATGACTCTTCAACTTTATGTACTCATACTTTATCCTCTCCTTCTAATCACTGTATACACAGCCTTAATTTAAACTATTATAGTATTCACCTCTAATTACCTTCCTACACCCCAAATCACACAAAGTGTAAATTGACCAATAGGAATTCCATGCAAATCCGTTAATTGTTCTCCAAAACCTATAAGAGAGTGATGTCCTTAACCTTGCCCAGATGCCCCCATAATTTCACAATTGGAATGGTCAGTTTAAGCTCCAAAATGGTGGATATGAGGACAATTCCTTATATCAGCAATATGAAATTAAATATAGTTTCCTGAACTCATAATTCTGTTTCATGCCCCAATGAAATTACACCTGCAAATTCCTGTATCTAAAATGTCCTTCTATCCTTTTCTCAATTAAATAATCCACACTCTTCCTTAATACCCATTCTTTTGCTTTTACTCCTGAAGGAGAGTGTACATCTACTCTTGTATCTGAAAATATGTGAGAAACTAGTTACATACATAGTCATTTGTAAACTTCTCAAAAGTCTAAATGGACCATATAAATGCATGTAGGCAGAAATTTTAATTTTCAAAATATATTATTTCCGTGGTACATATCTGTAATTCAAATGGCTCAGGAAGCTGAGGCAGGAGGACCAAAGTTTCAAGCTAGCCTCAGCAACTTAGTAAGACCCTAAGTAATGTAGCAAGACACTATCTGAAAATTTAAAAGAGTTCTGGGGATATGGTTCAGTGATTAAGCACCCCTGGTTTCAATCACCAGTATCCCCACAAAAAATATGTATATATACATGAATTATATTACATATGTAATATAAATATAATTTTTAAAAATTTATTTACTAATGAAATTTGTAATTGATATATTAAGAATCTTTTGCATATTCATACCACTTTTTAAAAAGTAGTGAAATTTTAAAGTATGAATTCAAAATTAAATATTCCACTGTGTAATAATGAATATAATACAACATATATTTATGTATTTTCATGAAAATAATGGGCCAATTAGTTGCATCTGTCCTGTTATCCTTAAAAATACAATATATAACAGGATATTTAAAAATCAGGTCTGAGGATTTTAGTCACTTAGTTGATTTATTATTTCATATATTCTGTACAATATTTTTGTCTGGAAGGGAGAAGCTTTTAAAGATGTTAATAACTAAACCAAATGGAATATATTGTACATGCTAAACATGATATAATCACACTTTAGAATTAACAAAATTCACATAAGAAAACCTTAATTTATTTACGACCTTAACTAGCATTGATGAAGGTAGTTTTACTATTTTGAGAAAGCCAATGAGTACACAGTTTTGAAGAAGGATTTCTGTAATTAAACAGGCTCAGAATATGGACTAAACCATGTTAGATTTCTGTGAGCAGTAGTCTTCAGAGTTTTTATATTGCAAACTTGATGAAATACTTCATTTGCCAAAAAGAGTAAGCCTCCTGACATTTGACCATGTCATGCAGCCACATTATTAGCCACATTATTATTTTACAAAGCTAGTTTCCCCAAAATGCCACCTTGAATATGTCACATGGATGCTTCCATTGTTAATTCAATATTTAGTTAAATGCAAAGTAACCCTATGTGAAAGAAGCAATAGAAATAATATTTTAAGTTTCTTTATTACTCAAGCAATTTTAATAAGTAGTACCCTAAGTATTCTAGAGTATGGTATGCTCTACTTCCTGGAAAATATTCTGAAAATATTTTTGATATTTCTAGTGTATAAGGAAATGTTGAACAATTAGATGAAATCAAAGCATAAGCTAAAAACATGCAAATAAAAAAAATCTATGAGTAAGATTTAGAATGAACATTTTCAGTCCCAATTTCCTAGAATATTTATGCATCTTTTGAAGTATTCAAAATGCCTTAAATATAGATTAAAATAATTTCTGGGGAAGTAAAGCTGTACCATTGTGATTTAATCAGTGATATAGCCGATAAGGAACTGTGTGTGGAAAATGCTGCTATTGATGGGAGTCCTTTTTATTGAGGGATTCGAGAGTGGAAGCACGTGTGAAGAAGAATAAAACAATGTGGTGCATGACAGCACACTGCAGGCTACAGCTTCTTTGTCTCTTACCACCATTGGTTGCCAAGCACAGGTGTGAGGATTGACAAGTGGAAAATAGAAATTGTGGTAAAAGAATCTTCATTAAAGTGGGAGCAGTAGAAGGGATCTGAAAATGAAAGCATGTTTCACAAAAAATCATGACTGTTTTATGATTCCATGAGAGTCAACAATGAGAAAACAATGGAACTGTGGTCAAGGGAAGGTAAAGAAGGGAAGTGAAGTCATTTTGAAGGGATCACCAGTCATGAAGATAAGAATTAATCAGCAAGATATCATTATAAAACCATTGGGGATAATTAGGATTTTTTTTTTTTTTTTTTGGTAGAGATGAATGTACTGGAAATGAAAGATTTAAGACTTTTTATAGAAAGAGGTGAATTCTAAATTACATTTCAGGGAGAATAGAAAGAAAGAACAAAGAAACATATAGAGGTTTTCAAGATGGCAGATTAGAGGGTGACTGCATCTCCTGGCTCTCCAGAACTCAGGATTCAAGAAATCCTGAGTTGAGAGACTTGGAAGAACTCAGAGACACTGGGTGAGTCAGTCCCACTGGGTGAAGCTCGGCCCAGGCAGCAGGCCAGGACAGTGGGCAGCTTCTCAGAGCAGGGAAGGGCAGTGAGAGGATTTCCCCCAGCAGCCTGGCTCCACCCAGCAGCAGGCCCATTTCATTGACAGCTTCTCAGAGCAGACCCGCCCAGTGAGAGGCTTTCTCCACACACACAGTCCCCAGTGGCGGTCCTGGTCCTGTCTGCAAGCAGCTTCTCAGACCAGGGCAGGACTGTGAGAGGCTTTCCTGAAGAGCCCAACTCCATCCGGCAGGAGGCCCAGCCCTCAGCCAGCTTCTCCGAGCAGGTCCGCCCAGTGAGAGGCTTTCCATGCATAAACAGCCCCAAGTGGTGGCCCGGTCCAGTCCTCAGACAGCTTCTTGGACCAGGGCAGGGTGGCGAGAGGCATTCCCCAGCAGCCCAGCTCCATCTGGCAGCAGGCCCAGCCCACAGCCAACTTCTCCAAGCACACCCACCTAGTGAAAGGATTTCCAAGGACACCTAGCCCTGAGTCCTGCACCCAGCAGTGGGTTCTGGTGCTCAGACAGCTTCTCAGAGCAGTTCCACATAGTGAGAGGCTTTCCTCACACACCCACTCCCCAGTGGCAACCCTGGTTCCATACTCAGGCAGCTTCTCAGACAAGGGTAGGGGGGCCTGAGGCTTTCCCAGGGAGCCTGGCTCCATCCAGTGGTAGACCGGGACCACAGCAGTCTTCACTAGGCAGGCCTTAGTGAGAGGCTTTCTGAGCTTACCCATCCCACAATACTGCACCCAGCAGCGGGCCAGGGGCAGCTTTCTTCTGAAGCACTGCATTATCAAGTTCCTCCAAGATTTCAGGCTTAAGAGGTGATATGCTGAAAATTTACAGGGACACTATAAGCCAGTAAAAGAAATCTGCAATATCTCAGAGTCCCACTGATATCTGAACAATATGAGAAAACAAGGGAAGAAAATGTACCAAAATAACCTAGATGCTACATCAATAAAACCCAATGACAGCATGGCAGAAGAAATGTCACAATGAGAGTTCAGAATGTACATGATTAAAACAATCAGAGAAGTAAATGAAGAGATGAAAGAGCAAATGCAGGCATTAAATTATCACACCAATCAACAGTTAAAAGAGCAAATACAGGAAGCAAAAGATCATTTCAATAAAGTTAGAGATACGGAAAAAAAAAACAGAAATCCTTGAAATGAAGGAAACAATAAAACAAATTAAAAACTTGACTAGAAAGCATAACCAATAGGATAGAACACCTGGAAGACAGAACCTCAGACATTGAAGACAAAATGTTTAATTTTGAAAACAAAGTTGACCAAACAGAGAAGATGGTAAGAAGTCATGAACACAATCTACAAGAATTAAGGGATATCATGAAAAGGCCAAATTGAGAATTATTGGAATAGAGGAGGGCACAGAGAAGCAAAACCACAGGAATGAACAATCTATTAATGAAATAATGTCAGAAAAATTCCCAAATCTGAAGAATGAAATGGAAAGTCAAGTACAAGAGGCTTATAGAACTCCAAATACACAAAAATTACAACAGACTCCACACCAACAGACTCGCACATTATTATGAAAATACCTAACATACAAAAAAAGGACAGAATTTTAAAGGCTGTGAGAGAAAAGAATCAAATTACATTCAGGGGGAAACCATAAGATTATCAGCAGATTTTCAATCCAGACCCTAAAAGCTAGAAGGGCCTAGAAACAAATTATCAAGCCCTGAAAGAAAATGGATGCCAATCAAGAATCTTATACCCAGCAAACCTTATCTTCAGATTTGATGATAAAATAAATTTCTTCCATGATAAACAAAAACTAAAAGAATTTACAAAAAGAAAGCCCAGATTACAGAACATTCTTGGCAAAATATTCCATGAGGAAGAGATGAAAAAATAATCATGCAAATCAGCAAAGGGAGGAACTGGCCTAAAGGAATAATAAATAAAGGAGAAACCAAGTCATGTCAAAAAACAAAAATGAGCCAAATGACTGGAAATACAAATCCTATCACAATAATAACACTGAATATTAATGTCCTGAACTCATCAATCAAAAGACATAGACTGGACAGAATGGATTAAAAAGAAAAATCCAACAATTTGCTGCCTGCAAGAGAACTCATCTCATAAAAAAGAAGATCCCACAGACTGAAAGGTGAAAGAATGGGAGAAAAACATACCATGCACCAGACACAGCAAAAGCGTTGGAAGTATCCATCCTCAATTCAGATAATGTGGACTTCAAAGGCCAAGTTCGTTAGAAGGAATAAAGAAGGACATTTCATACTGCTTAAGGGAAGCATAAATCAAGCAAAATACTAACAATCATAAATATCTATGCCCCCTAACATTGGCTCATCCATGTTACATCAAACAAATCCTTCTCATTCCAGAAATCAAATAGACCACACACATTAATACTAGGTGATTTAAAACACCTCTTTCACCACTGGACAGATCTTCCAAACAATAACTGAATTAAAGAAACCAATAGATCTCAATAACACAATCAATGAATTTAGACTTACTGGACATATATAGAATATACCATTCAAAAAAGAGCAAATAAAATTTTCTTCTCAGCAGCACATTGATCCTTCTCTAAAATAGAACATTTTATGCCATAAAGCTAATGTAGCAAATATAAAGAAGATAGAGATATTATCTTGTATTCTATCAGATCATAATGGAGTGAAATTTGAAATAAATGACAATAAAAAACAGAAACTACTCAAAGACCTGGACATTAAATAATGTTATTATACAATGAATGGATGACAGAAGACAATAAGAGGTAAATAAAAAAAATTATTAGAAATAAATGAGAACAAAGACACATCATATCAAAATCTGGAACACTATGAAAGCATTACTTAGAGGAAGATTTATTTCATGAAGTGCATTCAATAAAAGAAGAAAAAATCAACAAATGAATTACATGACACTGCATCTCAAAGCCCTAGGAAAAGAAGAACACATCAACACGAAAAGTAGTAGAAGACAGGAAATAGTTAAAATCAGAGCTGAAATCAATGAAATTGAAACAATAGAAAAAAATTTACAAAATAAGTAGTTGGTTCTTTGAAAAAAATAAAACAAAATTGATAAACCCCTTAGCCACACTAACAAAGAGAAGAAGAAAGAAAACCCAAATTACTAAAATTCAGAATGAACAAGAAACTATCACAACAGACACAACTGAAATACAAACATAATTAGAATGTATTTTGAAAATCTATACTCCAGCAAATCATAAATCTTGAAGACATCAGCAGATTTCTAGAGACATATGAATTACCTAAACTGAACCAGGAGGACATATACAACTTAAATAGATAAATTTCAAGCAATAAAATAGAAGAAGTCATCAAAAACCTACCAACAAAGAAAAGTCCAAGACCAGATGGGTTCTCAGCAGAGTTCTAAAAAACCTTTAAAGAAGAGCTCATCCCAACACTCCACAAAGTATTGCATGAAATAGAAGAGGAGGGAACCCTCTCAAACTCAATCTATGAGACCAATATCACCCTGATACCTAAACCAGATAGAGACACACCGAGGAAAGAAAATTTCAGACCAATATCCTTAATGAACATCGATGCAAAAATTATCACCAAAATTTTAGCAAATTGCATACAAAAATATATTGAAAAGATAGTGCACCATGATGAAGTGGGTTTTATTCCAGGGATGCAAGGCTGGTTCAATATTTGGAAATCAATAAATATATTTCATCATATCAACAGACTTAAAGTCAGGAATCACATGATTATTTCAATAGATGCAGAAAAAGCATTTGATAAAATACAGCATACCTTTATGCTCAAAACACTAGAAAAAATAGGGATAGTGAGAATATTACTTATAATTGTAAAGGCCAATTATTCTAAACTCATGGCCAATATCATTCCAAATGGTGAAATACTGAAAATTTTCCCCCTGAAAACTGGAACAAGGCAGGGATGCCCTCTTTCACCACTCCTATTCAACATTGTCCTTGACACTCTAGCCACAGCAATTAGACAGACCAAAGAAATTAAAGGGATACGAATAGGAAAAGAAGAATTCAAACTTTCCCTTTGCTGATGACATGATTATATATTTAGAGGAACTGAGAAATTCCACCAGAATACTTTTAGAACTCATAAGTGAATTCAGCCTTTTTTGAGAGCAGATTGCTCAC
>NW_027632721.1:0-37375 GCF_902686455.1 Sciurus vulgaris | reverse complement strand
CATAGTTTTTGTAAACTATCATGGGCTTTTTGTTGTGCTTTTAATCTGAGTCATATAAACAAAAATTTGGATTACTTTTATTAGAGGAATTCAATAATTTGTGTTTGGTTTTAGTAGATTTCTACTATAAGTACTCTACTGTAAATGAAATACATGGGTTTTAGATACAAAAGATAAAAGAATTCTGTTGATTGCAGTAATTTAGGTGGGAGATTGAGTGACAAGGTCAGAACAATGAGAAGTGTTTAAACATGTTTTGAAGTCATATTTTGCTTATGAATACATACATATATCATGTCAAAAAAAGAAGATACTAAAAGATTCCCTTAAGGAGGATGTTGGTCCCTGCAATTTGTAGATAAGTGTTGCTATGAACTTCAGTGGCAGAGACTTGAGAGAAACAGGTTTGGAGGCAAAATGATCAGAAAACCCAGTTTTAGTCAGTATATATTTCAAAAATTCAAATGGATATTTAAGAGGGTTTCCATTTAGACTTCAAATAGTAGGTTCACGTAGCAAAAATAAATTTGGAGGCAATTTTTATATGAATTTAGTTTAAGACTGAAAGAGACAAAAGGAAGGCCAGGAAGCAAAGAGAAGAGGCCCAGTGATTTTGTAGGCCTGTATGAGCACAAAGCACCAGATTGTGGGGTTCTTCTCAGAAAAATAAGAGTAGGGTACATACAGAGATATCACAGGCCAGTGTTCTTCATAGCATTAGATTATTATTCCCTTAACCCTCTTTGTCTCTTTTGAAATACTGCATAGATACTTTCAGAATCATCATTTAGCTCAAATAAAAATCCTAGTAGAGAGATGACTTGTGATTTCTCTTACTGTATCTTCCCACTATGTTTGTGTCCAAATGACTCATCTCCATCAATCATTCATCCCATGGACTATTCTTAATATCTACTGAAATATCACTTAGTAGTCCTTGTTATTTCTTTCTTTTTTAATTTTCATATTTTATTTTTAGTGTAATCAAATAGGATACATGTTGGTTCTCTGTTTGTACATGGAGTAAAGGCATACCATTTGTGTAATCATACATATACATAGGGTAATGTTGTTTGATTATTCTGTTATTTTCCCCCTACCCTCTCACTCCTCCCAAACTTCTTTTTCCTCTATACAGTCCCTCCTTCCTCCATTCTTGCACCCCCCATTATGAGTCATCATCCACTTATCATCGAGATTATTCTTCCTTTGATTTTTTGATATTGGCTTATCTCACTTAGCATGATATTCTCCAGTTTCATCCATTTGCCTGCAGATGCCATAATTTTATTATTCTTCATGGCTGAGTAATATTCCATTGTATAAATATATGACAGTTTCTTTATCCTTTCATCAATCAAAAGGCATCTAGATTGGTTCCACAATCTGTCAATTGTGAATTGAGCAGCTATGAACATTGATGTGGCTATATCTCTGCAGTATGCTGATTTTAAGTCCTCTGGGTATAGAACGAGGAGTGGAATAGCTGGGTCAAGTGGTGGTTCCATTCCAAACTTTCTGAGGAATCTCCACACTGCTTTCCAGAGTGGCTGTACTAATTTGCAAATCCACCAGCAATGTATGAGTGCAACTTTCTCCCCACATTTTAGCCAACACCTATTGTTGTTTGTATTCTTGATAATCACCACTCTAATTGGGGTGAGATCGAATCTTAGGGTAGTTTTGATTTGCATTTCTCTTATTACTAGAGAAGTTGAACTTTTTTTCATATATCTGTTGATTGCTTGTAGATCTTCTTCTGTGAAGTATCTGTTCATTTCTTTAGCCCATCTGTTGATTGGTTTATTTGTATTCTTGGTATAGAGTTTTTGAGTTCTTTATATATTCTGGAAATTAGCACTCTATCTGAAGTATATGTGGCAAAGATTTTCTCCCACGCTTTTGGCTTTCTCTTCACATTGCTGATAGTTTCCTTTGCTGAGAGAAAATTTTTTAGTTAGAATCTATCTCAGTTCTTGATTCTTCCTTTTATTTATTGTACTATTGGAGTCCTGTTAAGAAAGTCTGATCCAGGGCCAACATGTTGAAGATTTGGACCTACTTTTTCTTCTATAAGATGCAGGGTATCTGGTCTGATTTTGAGGATCTTGATCCATTTTGAGTTGATTTTTGTGCAGGGTGAGAGAAGTCGTTTAGTTTCATTCTCTTGCATATGGATATCCAGTTTTCCCAGCACCATTTGTTGAAGAGGCTATTTTTGCTCCATTGCATATTTTTGGCCCTACAATGAGAAAATTGTATTTATTTGGGTTTGGGTCCATGTCCTCTATTCTGTACCATTGATCTACCTGTCTATTTTGGTACCAATACCATGCAGTTGTTGTTACTATTGTTTGCAGTATAGTTGAAGATCTGGTATTGCGATACCCCCTGCTTCACTCTTCCTGTGAAGGATTATGTTAGCTCTTCTGGGCCTCTTAGTCTTCCAGATGAATTTCATGATTTCTTGTTCTATTTCTGTACAGTACATGATTCGCATTTTAATTGGACTTGCATTGAATCTGTTATAGCACTTTTGGTAGTATGGCCATTTTGACAATGTTAATTCTGCCTATACAAGAACATGGGAGGTTTTTCCATCTTCTAAGGTTTTCTTTAATTTCTTTCTTTAGTGTTATGTAGTTCTCATTGTGGAGGTCTTTCACCTCTTTTGTGAGATTGATTCCCAAGGTTTTTTTTTTTTTTTTTGAGGCTATTGTGAATGGGGTATATTTCCTAACTTCTCCTTGGGAAGATTCATAACTTATGTATAAAAATGCATTGAATTTATGAGCATTGATCATATATAATGCAATTTACTGAATTCACTTATTTTTTTAAATTTATTTTTATTGTAAACAAATGGGATACATGTTGTTTCTGTTTGTACATGGAGTAACAGCATACCATTTGCATATTCATAAATTTACAGAGTAATGAGGTTTGATTCATTGCTTTATTTTTTTTTCTTCCCCCCACCCCTCCTACCTCTCTTTTTCCTCTATACAGTCCCTCCTTCCTCCATTCTTGTCTCACTCCCACCCCCCATTAAGTGCAATCACCCGCTTATCAGTGAGATCATTCCTCTTTTGGATTTTTGAGATTGGCTTATCTCACTTAACATGATATTCTCCAATTTCATCCATTTGCCTGCAAATGCCATAATTTTATTATTCTTTATAGCTGAGTAATATTCCATTGTATATATATACCACAGTTTCTTTATCTAGTCATCAAATGAAGGGCATTTAGGTTGGTTCCATAGTCTGGCTATTGTGAATTGAGTCGCTATGAACATTGATGTGGCTGTATCTGTGTAGTGTGCTGATTTTAAGTCCTTTCGGTATAGGCTGAGGAGTGGGATAGCTGGGTCAAATGGTAGGTCCATTCCATGTTTTCTAAGGAATCTCCGCACTGCTTTCCAGAGGGGCTGCACTAATTTGTAGTCCCACCAGCAATGTATGAGTGTACCATTTTTCCCACATCCTCGCCAACACCTACTGTTGCTTGTGTTCTTGATAATCGCCATTCTAATTGGGGTCAGATGGAATCTTAGTGTAGTTTTGATTTGCATTTCTCTTATTACTAAAGATGTTGAACATTTTTTCATATATCTGTTGATTGCTTGTACATCTTCTTCTGTGAAGTGCCTGTTCATTTCCTTAGCCCATTTGTTGATTGGGTTATTTGTATTGTTGGTATAGAGTTTTTTGAGTTCTTTATATATTCTGGAAATTAGTGCTCTATCTGAAGTATGAGAGGCAAAGTTATTCTCCCATTCTGTAGGCTCTCTCTTCGCATTGCTGATAGTTTCCTTTGCTGAGAGAAAGCTATTTAGTTTGAATCTATCCCAGTTATTGATTCTTGCTTTTATTTCTTGTGCTATGGGAGTCCTGTTAAGGAAGTCTGATCCTAAGCCAACAAGGTGAAGATTTGGACATACTTTCTCTTCTATAAGATGCAGGGTCTCTGGTCTGATTTCAAGGTCCTTGATCCTATGTGAGTTGATTTTTGTGCAGGTTGAGAGATAGGGATTTAGTTTCATTCTGTTGCATATGGATTTCCAGTTATCCCAGCACCATTTGTTGAAAAGGCTATATTTTCTCCATTGCATATTTTTGGCACCTTTGTCTAGTATTAGAAAATTGTATTTATTTGGGTTTGTGTCCATGTCCTCTATTCTGTACCATTGATCTACCTGTCTATTTTGGTGTCAATACCATGCTGTTTTTGTTACTATTGCTTTGTAGTATATTTGAAGTTCTGGTATTGTGATACCTCCTGTTTCATTCTTCCTTCTAAGGATTGCTTTAGCTATTCTGGGTTCCTCATTCTTCCAGATGAGTTTCATGATTGCTTGCTCTATTTATGTGAGGTACGTCATTGGGATTTTAATTGAATTGCATTGAATCTGTATAGCACTTTTGGTAGTATGAACATTTTGACAATATTAATTATGCCTATCCAAGAACATGGGAGATCTTTCCATCTTCTAAGATGTTCCTTAATTTCTTTCTTCAGTGTTTTGTAGTTTTCATTGTAGAGATCTTTTACCTCTTTGGTTAGATTGATACCCAGGTATTTTATTTTTTTTTTTTTTGAGGCTATTGCAAATGGAGTTGTTTTCCTCATTTCCCTTTCAGCTGTTTCATCGTTTGCATATAAAAATGCTGTAGATTTATGCATGTTGATTTTATAGCCTGCTATGTTGCTGAACTATTGATGAGGTCTAGAAATTTTCTGGAGGAGGATTTTGGATCCTCTAAATATAGAATAATGTCATCCGCAAATAATGACAGCTTAAGTTCCTCTTTTCCTATTCATATCCCTTTAATTTCATTAGTCGGCCTAATTGCTCTGGCTAGAGTTTCGAGGACAATGTTGAATAGAAGTGGTGAAAGAGGACATCCCTGTCTTGTTCCCATTTTTAAAGGGAATGGTTTCAGGTTTTCTCCATTAAGAATGATGTTGGCCATGGGCTTAGCATAAATAGCCTTTACAATGTTCAGGTATGTTCCTGCTATCCCTATTTTTTCTAGTGTTTTCAGCATGAAGGGGTGTTGTATATTGTCAAATGCTTTTTCTGCATCAATTGAAATAACCATATGATTCTTATCCTTAAGTCTATTGACATCATGGATTATGTTTTTTGATTTACAGATGTTAAACCATTCTTGCATTCCAGGAATGAACCCCACTTGATTGTGGAGCACAATTTTCTTAATATGTTTTTGGATACGGTTTGCCAATATTTTGTTAAGGATCTTAGTATCTATATTCATCAAGGATATTGGTGTAAAATTTTCTTTCCTTGATGTGTCTTTTCCTGGTTTGGGTATGAGGGTGATATTAGCTTCATAGAATGTGTTCGGTAGGGTACCCTCCTTTTCTATTTCCTGGAATACTTTGAGAAGTATTGGAATGAGTTCTTCTTTGAAGGTCTTTTAGAACTCAGCTGAGAATCCATCTGGTCCTGGGCTTTTCTTGGATGGTAGATTTTTAATGGCTTCTTCTATTTCATTGCTTGATATTGATCTGTTTAAATCGTGTATGTCCTCCTGGTTCAGTGTGGGAGGAGCATATGTCTCTAGGAATTTGTCAATATCTTCGGTACTTTCTATTTTGTTGGAATACAGATTTTCAAAGTAGTTTCTCATTATGTTCTGAATCTCAGTGGTGTCTGTTTTGACGTTTCCTTTTGCATCATGTATTTTAGTAATTTGAGTCTTCTCTCTCCTTCTCTTTGTTAGTGTTGCTAAGGGTTTATCTATTTTGTTTACTTTCTCAATGAACCAACTTTTTGTTATGTCAATTTTTTGAATAGTTTCTGTTGTTTCTATTTTATTGATTTCAGCTCTGATTTTAATTATTTCCTGTCTTGTACTACTTTTGCTGTTATTCTGTTCTTCATTTTCTAGGGCTATGAGCTGTAATGTTAGGTCATTTAATTGTTGACTTTTCATTCTTTTCTGGAATGTGCTCCATGCAATGAATTTTCCTCTTAATACCGCTTTCATAGTGATCCAGATATTTTGATATGTTGTAGCATCATTCTCATTGACCTCTAAGAATTTTTTAATCTCCTCCCTGATGTTTTTTGTTATCTATGTTTCATTCAATAGCATATTATTTAGTCTCCAATTATTGGTGTAATTTCCTTTTTTTAACTTTGTCATTGATTTCTACTCTGAGTCCATTATGATCTGATAGAACATAAGGCAGTATCTCTATTTTTTTTGCATTTCCTAAGGGCTGCTTTGTGGCATAATATATGGTCTATTTTCGAGAAGGTTCCATGTGTTGCTGAGAAGAAAGTGTATCCGCTCGTTGATGGATGGAATATTCTCTGTATGTCTATTAAGTCTAGGTTATTGATTGTGTTATTGAGTTCTATGGTTTGTTTGGTTGGATTTTGTTTAGAAGATCAATCTAGTGGTGACAGCAGTGCATTAAAGTCACCCAGAATTATTGTGTTTGTGGTCTATGTGATTTTTGAAATTGAGAAGGATTTGTTTGATGTACAAAGATACACCATTGTTTGGGGCATAAATATTTACCATCATTATGTCTTCCTGATTTATGGTTCCCTTAAGCAGTATGAAAAGTCCTTCTTTATCTCTTCTGACTAACTTTGGCTTGAAGTCCACTTTATCTGATATAAGGATGGAAACCCCTGCTTTTTTACTGGGTCCATGTGCATGGTAGGTTTTTTCACATCCTTTCACCTTTAGTCTGTGGATGTCTTTTTCTATGAGATGAGTCTCTTGCAGGCAGCATATTGTTGGGTCTTTCTTTTTAATCCATTCTGCCAGTCTTTGTCTTTTGATTGATGAGTTTAGGCCATTAACGTTCAGGGTTATTATTGGGCAATCATTTGTATTCCCAGTCATTTGGCTTATTTTTGGTTTTTAAGTTGGCATGGTTTCTCCTTTGAATGGTTTTTCTCTAAGGTAGTTTCTTCCTTTGCTGACCCACATTGTTGTTTTTCATTTCCTCCTCATGGAATATTTTGTTGAGAACATTCTGTAGTGCAGGCTTTCTATTTGTAAATTCTTTTCACTTTTGTTTGTCATGGAAGGTTTTTATTTCATCTTCAAATCTGGAGGTTAGTTTTGCTGGGTATAGGATTCTTGGTTGGCAACCAAGTTCTTTCAGAGCTTGAAATATGTTGGTCCTGGCCCTTCTAGCTTTTAGAGTCTGGGTTGAGAAGTTGGCTGCTATCTATATTGGTCTCCCCCTATATGTAATCTGATGTTTTCCCTCGCGGCCTTCAAAATCCTATCTTTATTTTGAATGTTAGACATTTTCATTATATTGTGCCTTGGTGTGGATCTTTTGTGATTCTGTGCATTTGGCGTTCTGTAAGTCTCTTGTATTTCATTTTCCATTTCATTCTTCAGGTTTGGGAAATTTTCTGATATTATTTCTTTGAATAGTTTGTTCATTCCTTTGGTTTGTATCTCTGTGCCTTCCTCAATCCCAATAATTCTTAAATTTGATCTTTTCATGATGTCCCATAGTTCTTGGAGATTCTGTTCATGATTTCTTACCATCTTCTCTGTTTGGGCAACTTTATTTTGAAGATTAAATATTTTGTCTTCATTGTCTGAGGTTCTGTCTTCCAAGTTTTCTAGTCTTTTGGTGATGCTTTCCATTGATTTTTTTTATTTGGTTTATTGTTTCCTTCATTTCAAGGATTTCCGTTTTTTTTTTTTTTTTTTTTTGAGAATCTCTATCTCTTTGTTGAAATGATCTTTTGCTTCCTGCAGGTGCTCTTTCAGCTTATTGGTATTATCATTCATTGCCTGCATTTGTTCTCTTATCTCATCCTTTCCTTCATGAATCATCTTAATCATGTATAATCTGAAGTCCTATTCTGACATTTCTTCTAACATACTGTCATTGGATTCTATTACTATAGAATCTAGATTTGTTTGGATCATTTTCTTCCCTTGTTTTTTCATGTTGTTCATGTGTCTTCCCCTTTAGCACTGCAGATCTGGGGTATTGCAGATTTCCCCCTATAGGCTTACAGTGGCTTCATAGGTTTCCAAAACCCTTTCTTTAAGGAGAGATCAATATTAGCAGTGCCCAAATCAGACACTTTACAATCCTAGACCAAATAGCCCCTTTGGGGACAATAACATCATGTAAATAAGGGAGATAGTGACTCTGAGGGAACAGGTAAACAGAAGGAAATGAAAGCAAGAAACATAAAGAAATAAAAACATTTTTTTAAAATGGAGAAAAAGGAAAATCTACTGTATAATAGTCATATACTAATGAAATTTCCCAGTGTTTAGTAGCCTGATATATAAGAGGTACCTGACAATGAGCTTCAAGCATCCTGCAGGTGTCTCAGGATGGGATTTGCCCCACCCGAAGATCGGAGCTACGGCTTCCAGGATTATCCAAGATGGCTGCTCTGGCTTCCACATGTGTTGGCAAATGGGGAACTGCAGCTCAGGGGTGGACGTGGTCAGCTGGAGGTACTGGAGACAGGATGCAATTGGTCGGCCAGTGGTCCTGGAGGTTGGGTGTGTTTGGTGTGATTGTGGGATCCAGGAGGCAGGGTGCAATCAGTTGGTCTGGGTTCCCCGTGATACGGCACAGTCAGTTGTTCTGGGGTTCCTGGCAGCAGAGAGCAGTCAGTTGATGTGAAGGCCCCAGAGGCAGAGAGTGATCGGTTGGGCTGAGGGATCCTGGAGACGGCACTCAGTCAGTCTGGCCAGGGGTCCTACAGGGCCTGTTTTTTGTCTCAAAATGGCAGTAGCCATGTGTAATCAAACCTGCATTTACTGTAACAGTGAACTTCCAGGCAGCAGCAGGCAGCTGGTTCTCCACTGGCGGTCTGTGGTCAGTCTGCTGGCAGCTGTTGGACGATCGGGAGGTAAACCTCGAGGGTTGGGTGATGGATAGTGGTAAGGCAGGCGATGGACAGGCAAGAGGCAGGCAAATGGCGGATGATAGATGTCTGACAGTGAGCAATCTGCTCTCAAAAATGGCTGAATTCACTTATGAGTTCTGAAAGTATTCTGGTGGAATTTCTCAGTTCCTCTAAATATATAATCATGTCATCAGCAAAGGCAAAGTTTGAGTTCTTCTTTTCCTATTTGTATCCCTTTAATTTCTTTGGTCTGTCTAATTGCTGTGGCTAGAGTGTCAAGGACAATGTTGAATAGAAGTGGTGAAAGAGGGCATCCCTGCCTTGTTCCAGTTTTCAGGGGGAATATTTTCAGTTTTTCACCATTTAGAATGATATTGGCCATCAGTTTAGAATAACTGGCCTTTACAATTATATGTAATGTTCTCACTATCCCTATTTTTTCTAGTGTTTTGAGCATAAATGTATGCTGTATTTTATCAAATGCTTTTTCTGCATCTATTGAAATAATCATGTGATTCCTGACTTTAAGTCTGTTGATATGATGAAATATGTTTATTGATTTCCAAATGTTGAACCAGCCTTGCATCCCTGGAATAAAACCTACTTCATCATCGTGCACTTTTTAATATATTTTTGTATGAGATTTGCTAAAATTTTGGTGATAATTTTTGCATCGATGTTCATTAAGGATATTGGTCTGAAATTTTCTTTCCTCCATGTGTCTCTATCTGGTTTAGGTATCAGGGTGATATTGGCCTCATAGATTGATTTTGGGAGGGTTCCCTCCTCTTCTAGTTCATGGAATACTTTGAGGAGTATTGCAATGAGCTCTTCTTTAAAGGTTTTGTAGAACTCAGCTGAGAACTCATCTGGTTTTGGACTTTTCTTTGTTGGTAGGTTTTTGATGACTTCTATTTTATTGCTTGAAATTGATCTATTTAAGTTGTGTATGTCCTCCTGGTTCAGTTTAGGTAATTCATATGTCTCTAGAAACCTGCTGATGTCTTCGAGATTTTCTGATTTGCTGGAGTATAGATTTTCAAAATAGGTTCTAATTATGTTTTGTATTTTCATTGTGTCTGTTGTGATATTTCCTTGTTCATTCCGAATTTTAGTAATTTGGGTTTTCTCTCTTCTTCTCTTTGTTAGTGTGGCTAAGGGTTTATCAATTTTGTTCATTTTTTCAAAGAACCAACTACTTATTTTTTAAAATTTTTCTATTGTTTCAATTTCGTTGATTTCAGCTCTGATTTTAACTATTTTCTGTCTTCTACTACTTTTCGTGTTGATGTCTTCTTTTCCTAGGGCCTTGAGCTGTAGAGTTAAGTCATTTATTATTTTTTCTTCTTTTATTGAATGCACTTCATGAAATAAATCATACTCTAAGTACTGCTTTCATAGTGTTCCAGATTTTGATATGATGTGTCTTTGTTCTCATTTATTTCTTTTTTTTTTCTATTTTTTTTTATTGTAAACAAATGGGGTACATGTTGTTTCTCTGTTTGTACATGGCGTAAAGGCATACCATTTGTGTAATCATAAATTTACATACAGTAATGTTGTTTGATTCATTCTGTTATTTTTTCCCTTCCCCCCACAGTATGGAGGAAGGAAGTACTGTTCTCATTTATTTCTAATAATTTTTTTTATTTACCTCTTGTTTTCTTCTGTCATCAATCATCGTATAATAACATATTATTTAATCTCCAGGTGTTGGAGTAGTTTCTGGTTTTTATTGTCATTTATTTCAAATTTCACTCCATTATGATTTGATAGAACACAAGATAATATCTCTATCTTCTTATATTTGCTAACATTAGCTTTATGGCATAAAATGTTCTATTTTAGAGAAGGATCAATGTGCTGCTGAGAAGAAATTTTATTTTCTCTTTTTTGAATGGTATATTCTATATATATCCAGTAAGTCTAAATTATTGATTGTGTTATTGAGATCTATGGTTTCTTTTTTCAGTTATTGTTTGGAAGATCTGTCCAGTGGTGAAAGAGGTGTTTTAAAATCACCTAGTATTATTGTGTTGTGGTCTATTTGATTTCTGGAATTGAGAAGGATTTGTTTGATGTAAATGGATGAGCCAATGTTGAGGGCGTAGATATTTATGAATGTTATGTCTTGCTGATTTATGCTTCCCTTAAGCAGTATGAAATGTCCTTCTTTATTCCTTCTGACGAACTTTGGCTTGAAGTCCACATTATCTGAATTGAGGATGGATACTCCAATGCTTTTGCTGTGTCTATATGCATGCTATGTTTTTTACCATTCTTTCACCTTTAGTCTATGGGTATCTCTTTTTTGAGATGAGTTTCTTGCAGGCAGCAAATTGTTGGATTTTTCTTTTTAATCCAATCTGCCAGTCTATGTCTTTTGATTGATGATTTCAGGCCATTAATATTCAGTGTTATTATTGTGATAGGAATTGTATTTCCAGTCTTTTGGCTCATTTTTGTTTTTTGACATGACTTGGTTTCTCCTTTATTTGGTTATTCCTTTAGGCCAGTTCCTCCCTTTGCTGATTTGCATGATTATTTTTCATCTCCTCCTCATGGAATATTTTGCTGAGAATGTTCTGTAATCCTGGCTTTCTTTTTGTAAATTCTTTTAGTTTTTGTTTATCATGGAAGAAATTTATTTCAACATCAAATCTGAAGGTAAGGTTTGCTGGGTATAAGATTCTTGGTTGGCATCCATATTCTTTCAGGGCTTGATATGTTGTTCTAGGCCCTTCTAGCTTTTAGGGTCTGGTTTGAAAAATCTGCTGATAATCTTATGGTTTCCCCCTGAATGTAATTTGATTCTTTTCTCTCACAGCCTTTAAAATTCTGCCTTTTTTTGTATGTTAGGATTTTCATAATAATGTGTGCGTCTGTTGGTGTGCGTCTGTTGTAATTTTGGGTATTTGGAGTTCTATAAGCCTCTTGTACTTGATTTTCCATTTCATTCTTCAGATTGGGAAATTTTCTGACATTATTTCATTAAATAGATTGTTCATTCCTGTGGTTTGCTTCTCTGTGCCCTCCTCTATTCCAATAATTCTCAAATTTGGCCTTTTCATGATATCCCTTAATTCTTGCAGATTGTGTTCAAGACTTTTTACCATCTTCTCTGTTTGGTCAACTTTGTTTTCAAAATTAAACATTTTGTCTTCAGTGTCTGTGGTTCTGTCTTCCAGGTGTTCTATCCTATTGGTTATTGTTTCTATCAGGTTTTTAATTTGTTTTATTGTTTCCTTCATTTCAAGGATTTCTGTTTGTTTGTTTTTTTCAGTATCTCTTTATTGAAATGATCTTTTGTTTCCTGTATTTGCTCTTTTAACTGTTGATTGGTGTGATAATTTAATGCCTGCATTTGCTCTTTCATCTCTTCATTTACTTCTCTGATTGCTTTAATTATGTACATTCTGAACTCTCTTTGTGACATTTATTCTGCCATGCTGTCATTGGGTTTTATTGATATAGCATCTAGGTTATTTTGGTACATTTTCTTCCCTTGTTTTCTCATATTGTTCAGATATCAGTGGGACTCTGAGATATTGCAGATTTCCTTTACTGGCTTATAGTGTCCCTGTAAATTTCCAGCATATCAACTCTTAAACTTCAGTAGCCTGAAGTCTTGGAGGAACTTGATAATGCAGTGATTCAGAAGAAAGCTGTCCCTGGCCCGCTGCTGGGTGCAGGATTGGGGGATGGGCATGCTCAGAAAGCCTCTCACTAGGCGGGCCTACCCCGTGAAGACTGCTGGGGTCCCGGTCTGCCACTGGATGGAGCCGGGCTGCCTGGAAAAGCCTCAGGCCCCCTTGCGCTTATCTGAGAAGCTGCCTGAGTACGGAACCAGGGTTGCCACTGGGGAGTGGGTGTGTGAGGAAAGCCTCTCACTAGGTGGAACTGCTCTGAGAAGCTGTCTGAGGACCAGAACCCACCACTGGGTGCAGGACTCAGGGCTGGGTGTCCTTGGAAATCCTTTCACTAGGTGGGTGTGCTCAGAGAAGTTGGCTGTGGGCTGGGCCTGCCGCCAGATGGAGCTGGACTGCTGAGGAATGCCTCTTGCCACCCTGCCCTGGTCCAAGAAGCTGTCTGAGGACTGGACCGGGCCACCACTTGGGGCTGTTTATGCATGGAAAGCCTCTCACTGGGCGTACCTGCTCTGAGAAGCTGGCTGAGGGCTGGGCCTCCTGCCAGATGGAGTTGGGCTCTTCAGAAAAGCCTCTCACGGTCCTGCCCTGGTCCGAGAAGCTGCTTGCAGACAGGACAGGCCCGCCACTGGGGACTGTGTGTGTGGAGAAAGGCTCTCACTGGGCGGGTCTGCTCTGAGAAGCTGGCAGTGAAATGGGCCTACTGCAGGATGGAGCCAGGCTGCTGGGGGAAATCCTCTCGCTGCCCTGCCCTGCTCTGAGGAGCTGCCCACTGTCCTGGCCTGCTACCTGGGCAGAGCTTCACCCAGTGGGAGTGACTCACCTAGTGTCTCTGAGTTCTTCCAAGTCTCTCAATACCTCCCCTTCTTGAATCCTGAGTTCTGGAGAGCCAGGAGATGCAGTCACCCTCTAATCTGCCATCTTGAAAACCTCTATACATTTCTTTGTTCTTTCTTTCTATTGTCCCTGAAATGTAATTTAGAATTCACCTCTTTCTATAAAGAGTCTTAAATCTTTCATTTCCACTACATTCATCTTTACCAAAAAAAAAAAAAAAAAAAAAAATCCTAATTATCCTTAATGATATCTTGCTGATTAATTCTTATCTTCATAACTGGTGATCCCTTCAAAATGACTTCACTTCCCTTCTTTATCTTCCCTTGACCATTGTTCCATTGTTTTCTCATTGTTGACTCTCATGGAATGATAAAACAGTCATGATTTTTTGTGAAACATGCTTTCATTTTCAGATCCCTTCTACTGCTCCCACTTTAATGAAGATTCTTTTATCACAGTTTCTATTTTCCATATGTCAATCCTCACACCTGTGCTTGGCAGCCAATGTAAGAGACAAAGAAGCTGTAGCCTGCAGTGTGCTGTCATGAACCACATTGTTTTATTCTTCTCCACACGTGCTTCCACTCTCGAATCCCTCAATACAAAGGACTCCCATCAGTAGCAGCATTTTCCACACAGTTCCTTATCGGATAGATCACTGATTAAATCACAATGGTACAGCTTTACTTCCCCAGAAATTATTTTAATCTATATTTAAAGCATTTTGAATACTTCAAAAGATGCATAAATATTCTAGGAAATTAGGACTGAAAATGTTTATTCTAAATCTTACTCATAGATTTTTTTATTTGCATATTTTTAGCTTATGCTTTGATTTCATCTAATTGTTCAGCATTTCCTTATACACTAGAAATATCAAAAATATTTTCTGAATATTTTCCAGGAAGTAGAGCATACCATACTCTAGAATACTTAGGGTACTACTTATTAAAATTGCTTGAGTAAAAAAGAAACTTAAAATATTATTTCTATTGATTCTTTCACATAGGGTTACTTTGCATTTAACTAAATATTGAATTAACAATGGAAGCATCCATGTGACATATTCAAGATGGCATTTTGGGAAAACTAGCTTTGTAAAATAGTCTAATAATGTGGCTGCATGACATGGTCAAATGTCAGGAGGCTTACTCTTTTTGACAAATGAAATATTTCATCAAGTTTGAAATATAAAAACTCTGAAGACTACTGCTCACAGAAATCTAACATGGTTTAGTCCATATTCTGAGCCTGTTTAATTACAGAAATCCTTCTTCAAAAATGTATACTCATTGGCTTTCTCAAAATAGTAAAACTACCTTCACCAATGCTAGTTAAGGTCGTAAATAAATTAAGGTTTGCTTATGTGAATTTTGTTAATTCTAAAGTGTGATTCTATCCTGTTTAGCATGTACAATATATTCCATTTGGTTTAGTTATTAACATCTTTAAAAGCTTCTCCCTTCCAGACAAAAACATTGTACAGAATATATGAAATAATAAATCAACTAAGTGACTAAAATCCTCATACCTGATTTTTAAATATCCTGTTATATATTGTATTTTTAAGGATAACAGGACAGATGCAACTAATTGGCCCATTATTTTCATGAAAATACATAAATATATGTTGTATTATATTCATTATTACACAGTGGAATATTTAATTTTGAATTCACACATTAAAATTTCACTACTTTTTAAAAAGTGGTATAAATATGCAAAATATTCTTAATATATCAATTATCAATTTCATTAGTAAATAAGTTTTTAAAAATTGTATTTATATTATATATGTAATATAAATCATGTATATATACATATTTTTTGTGGGGATACTGGTGATTGAAACCAGGGATGCTTAATCACTGAACCATATCCCCAGAACTCTTTTAAATTTTCAGATAGTGTCTTGCTGCATTACTTAGGGTCTTACTAAGTTGCTGAGGCTAGCTTGAAACTTTGGTTCTCCTGCCTCATTCTCCTGAGCCATTTGAATTACAGGTATGTACCACGGAAATAATATATTTTGAAAATTAAAATTTCTGCCTACATGCATTAATATGGTCCATTTAGACTTTTGAGAAGTTTAAAAATGAGTATTATTAACTAGATTCTCACATATTTTCAGATACAAGAGTAGATGTACACTCTCCTTCAGGAGTAAAAGCAAAAGAATTGGTATTAGGGAAGAGTGTGGATTATTTAATTGAGAAAAGAAGAGAGGGACATTTTAGATACAGAAATTTGCAGGTGTAATTTCATTGGGGCATGAAACAGAATTATGAGTTCGGGAAACTATATTTAATTTCATATTGCTGATATAAGGAATTGTCCTCATATCCACCATTTTGGAGCTTAAATTGACCATTCCAGTTGTGAAATTATGGGGGTATCTGGGCAAGGTTAATGACATCACTCTATTATAGGTTTTGGAGAACAATTAACGGATTTGCATGGAATTCCTATTGGTCAATTTACACTTTGTGTGATTTGGGGTGTAGGAAGGTAATTAGAGGTGAATACTATAATAGTTTAAATTAAGGCTGTGTATACAGTGATGAGAAGGAGAGGATAAAGTATGAGTAAATAAAGTTGAAGAGTCATAGCTTGGTTGTTGCTTGAATTTAAACAATCATAAAATAAAATTATGTAAGATTCTCAGGATTCCAATTTACTCAGGTTTTTGGTGAATTTTACCTAAATAGTAAGACTTTTGGAAGCACAGGAGGGAACAGACCAAAGGAAAATAGTCATCATCCAAGGAAGCATCAATCATTAGTAGATAGCTCCACACTGGTGCTACTGCTAAATTGAAGTGAGTGCTAGAAAACCATAGAAAATCAATCCCAGTGATTCAAGTTGAATGGAATCTAGTGTAATCATTCACAAGGGGAAAAATTAGCATGTTATGGGAAGAATGTCAAGATCACAAATGTAAAAAATAGCATTTCAGGATAAGTTAACTTAGATAGGGACCAAGAGAAAGAGCAGAATATGGCATAAGAGAGGAATCAATCTAGAAGTGACCTCATTTGTGGCTAATTGAAAATGCATAATGACAAATAAAGCATTTAATTCATCCACATCTCAGAGAAAAATAAAATAGGTCTCTGAGACCTATTAGCATTGCTTCATGTTTCTGTTTATAAAAGAAAACTCTCCTCTATTTTATGCTGCAGTGTTACAAATACAGCAATATAAGTTTCTTTTTATAAACGAAGTTAACAAATCATTCTAGAAAAATGCAAATTTGTTGCCATGGCATAATTAAGGCATACACAAAACCAGCATATTCATTCTTGGCAATGAATTGGTGGATACTGTTGAAACTGTTGAAGTCTATCTCACTATTTGGAGTTAGTACATATCACTTCAAGGCTCTCAAAGTGACATCCATCACAGTGCTCTATAAATTGAAAGTGGACCACTTTACTGTGGTAATAACTATATAATATCTCTTCAAAGCCTTAAGCCAGAGTTGAGTTATGACAATTCCTACCCTCTCTTGTCAGTCTTGAACTCTATAAATCAGACCTAGATCATTCCAGAGAAGACAATTATAATTTACACTTACACTTTTACACTACCTTCAAATTGTTGGGTATAAAGAAATCAAATCTCTCTCTCTCTCTCTCTCTCTCTCTCCCCACCCCTCTCTCTCTCTCTCTCTCTCTCTCTCTCTCTGTCTCTTCCTCTCTCTCTCTCTCTCTCTCTCTCTCTCTCTCTCTCTCTCTCTCTCTCATACAGCAGTAATTTTAGCATGGTTACTTCTGTTTTCGATTGATGTATGACATTTAATTTTCTTGTGTTGAAACTGAAGGGATGATTGGTTGGCAAGGATGCAGCCATTTCTCCCATGATTCTGCCCCCCACCATTTTACAACCTAGATTGTTACTAACTGAACAATAATTGAGATAACTCACTACTTTTCTAGATTGTTAGCCTGAGAACTTCCACTACTTAAGAATAGCTTTCCCACCATTTGCACCCTCTCCTTCTCTCTCTCTCCCTCCTTCTTCTCCTCCCCCTCTCATGACACTCTGCTCTTCTGCTTCATAAAATCTCTTATGTGAGTTTCTGCATCCAGAGAACCACTCTTGTGGTTCAGAAACTTGTTCTCTACAGTACTTACTTTTCTTTTATACATATTTTAATATTATTTAATGAAATTTGATACAGAAACATCCAAACATTCACAATTTAGAGATTTATTTTTCTCCAAATTATCAAAGTAATTAAAAGTAATTTTATTACATTTTTGTCAATTACATTAATCTAACTACTAGTTTATTATTATGTTCTGTTTCTTGTGGATGACTAAAAATAATATAGCATACACAATGAAACCTCAGAATAAATGTTGATAATTAAGCAGGGTATATAAATTAAGTCATAAAGCTATTTCCAAAATTCTGTACCAACATGTAAAACTATGATGACAGATTTTAAAATCATGTCTAAAGTAAATAACATGCTCTTCTCAAAACTTAATTCACTGTAACTCACTTGTAATTTCTAACCCATGCAAATGCAACATACAAATACATGGAAGAATTAAGTAATGGTCCTGATTGAAGAGTTAAACTGTTTTGATTATCAAGAAACCATCAAAGTTAAATGAACAAATCAGGTGCTTCAAATATCAAAGTGATATGCTTCTTTACCTTACCAAAAAAAAGAATAAACATTTTGTTTGCACAAAATAATTTCTGAATATTTCTCCTAGAGTAAAAAATTCTGTTGGCTACAGGAGGTAGCAAGTTATTCCCATAGTAGATATTGCTGTTGATTTTCTCACCAGAATTGACTTTCTCTTAACCCATCCTAATGTACTTCAACTTTAATGGAAGGACTTTAAGGGTCCAGAAAAATTTATCATAGACTGAAACTTGTGTAGTCACTTAGATCCCATTGAAATTTTCAGTGTTGAGCATGATTTCTACTTGAAAAAATTGAATCTCAGAATCTTTGTAGTGAATGCAAAAAGAAAAGCAGAGAAAACACTATACATTTCTGAACACTATGGCATGCATTAACCAAAAACAAACTTATCCACATATTTGGATGATGTGTTCTAACTCAGAAATCAGTAATTTTATGTTTTAGTTAGTAGAAGTAGGATATTAGCCTTCTTATAGCGAAGGGCATCTTGGATTCATAATTTTGGTTCTATTCTTCAACTGATAAGCCACCTAGATATTTTTACTGTTTTCTACTTTATTACTGTTTTGTATTGTTTTGTTTTTCAAAGTATTTAATAATGTGGGAGGTTGACTTCACTCAATTGATTAGATTCCATAAAAACTGGCTATGTATTTGTTATTTAAGAATAAAGCATAGGATGTATGAATCAATCACTCATTTTTAAGTGTTTATGATCTTATAATTTTTCATTTTAATATTATGTATCAGACAAATATAAGCCCAACAAGCAATAAGTATTTACTAAATGTCTTTCTAATATTGTTTCTGTGTTTCTCAAACTATTCCCACATTTGAAATAACTTCTTTTTTTATTCCTATCCCCTTCCTTTATGTGCATTTCCTGACTACATCCTTGCAAAGACAATTTTCTATTTCAGATTGTCTTCAGAGAATGTGGGAAAGATAAGTGCACTACATCCTTGTACTTCTCCACTGCTTTAAACAAAAAAAACAATGCCTTTGTATCTATAAATTCTATTCCTCCTAGTCATGTAAATGGGACATAAACTTTTTTAAACAATGCCCATTATGTTATTACTCCAGTAATCCAGAACACAAACCAAAACTTAATAGACTTCTCAAGGGATTCAACATCAATCCTCTTCTTTCATTCTGTAAAAAAAAAATATGTCCAATATCTCCCTTTTGTCTCAAAATCAAATGAAGACACTTAAACTCTATTTATTTGCAACACTTGTGTTCTCCATTGAATGCAAACTGTCTCTTTGTCAGAGAAACTTACACATTAACTTTCTACTACTTCTATTCATATGGACCATGCTGTCATACACTGCTCCCAGGTCTGTGCTACAGATGTTTACTTTTCCAACAAATATGTGTTTTCACTTTTAAATAATATTGAAATTACTTTCATGTAATTTAACCTCCTGTGAGTATTCTCTTCCATTACATAATTTCTGCACATGCTGAATGTCCTCCTTCCCTCACAAAACTTCTCAATGGTTTTACAAATATTGTCAGTATTATAAGTAAAACAATATTCATATAAAGCCAAGAGACTCCAATGTGTGAGATAAACTAAGCATTTTACATATAATATCTTTGTTCATTCTTCTCCCAGACTTTACATAATTACTCCTCTCTTTATATTTTATAAGAGGAAACTGAGGCTAAAAATTTTAATTGCTCAGGTTCACAGAGCTACAAATTGCTATATGTGTTGTAAGTTTTCCAGTATAGTTTATCTAACATGTACATATTTTTGTTTTAGTCAAGCATTTTACTTGTATTTAATGGTAAATCAGTTTTTATACTATACCTATTCAAGGAAAGTTGCTCAAACAATTTGAAAGTGAAAAATCTTATGATGACATATCAGTGTGTTAGTCATCAGAGAAAAGATGTGAAAAATATTATTTGAACAATTAACTATATCAACAGAAATGAACAGTAAGCAGAATAAATGCAGGAATATTTGTACATTCAAAACTACATTTATCAGAAATGTAACCAGACAGTTATAAGAGCACAGAACAGTATCAAAAGAGCACCAAATATCATGGGACATGGATAATAATTGTCAACTGAACCTACATGGAAAATGCAGTAGAAAAGGCTCTGACTGGGAATTAAAGAATGGCCACACATAGGTTACTTTTCTGAAGAAATCTATTTTATTTGCAAGACACTGAATCTATAAGAGAATGATTGTTAAATCATTGCAGTGCTTGGTAATATGCCAGAAAGTAACAAGGTAAAAATCATACATATATTGCTATTGAAAGGTACTCAATTCACGTGAACACATTCTAATATAAAATTCTAAAAACAGCATGAAAACACCATCAGAGATGTCTTCAAATAAATTATTGGATAGAAAACCAGACAAAGTACACAAAAATGTAATATTTCCCTTACATACTTGAATTTCTCAATTACTGAGTTACATAAGATTAATTCAACGTATATAGAAAAATTAGAACTGTATTAATTTTATTTTATTTTATTTTATTTTGGTGGTGGGGAGTTGGATTGATTCCTAAGAAGGCAGTGGGATGAACAAGTTCAGGCAAATTATATTGGAAAATAATTTTTTAATTCAAGACAATAATTATTCTAAATTATCTAATAAAATCTCTTATAGGGAAAATGAAAGAAATTATCTACATATAATAAAGTAATGAAGGAGATTGGTCTCAACAGCTACAAGTGAGGAACTAAGGCATAATTGATGTATAAAATGATCATTTTTTGTGTCAGAGTAAATAGATGAGCTAATTCTTGCACTGAATAACTTGAGAGTCATTAAAATCTTAATCAAAAAGAAAAGGAAAAAAGAAAGAAAAAAGTGAGAAAAAAATGATGAGGACATGTGCATAAGAACTAAAGAACCATTGGGTAAAAAAACACATAATGGGGGGGAGGGAAGGGTTAGTGTTAGGGTTAGAGTTAGGGTTAGGGAGGGGGGCAAGTATGGAGGAAGGAACTACTGTATAGAGGGTAAAGAGGGGTGGGAGGGGTGGGGGGAAGGGAAAAAATAACAGAATGAATCAAACAACATTACTCTATGTAAATTTATGATTACACAAATGGTATGCCTTTACGCCATGTACAAACAGAGAAACAACATGTATCCCATTTGCTTACAATAAAAAAAAAAAACACAAACAGCTATGAATGGGTAAAAAATATACTTCAAAAAATTCAGCTACATTGAAGAGTGCAAAATTGTAAAATATATATATATATATATATATATTTACTGAACTGTAAAATATAATAAAATATTTAGAATGGGTTTTAAGTTAATGAATTAAAAAAAATTCTATAAAAGACTAAATTTGCCAAATATGTGTGGCAAAATCATATCATCATTTCTTTCCCTTTTTATCATACAACAAAGAACACATCATATTTAAATATCCGAGGAAAAGTCTTTCAACGGAATTTGTTTAGGTGTAGATC
Source organism: Sciurus vulgaris (assembly GCF_902686455.1). Classification (NCBI taxonomy): domain Eukaryota; kingdom Metazoa; phylum Chordata; class Mammalia; order Rodentia; family Sciuridae; genus Sciurus; species Sciurus vulgaris. The sequence continues at coordinate 15,870 of NW_027632721.1, read as the reverse complement.
TTGAGGATCAATTTTGATCAATTTTAATCAGTTATCTATGCAAACTGGTTATTTTTCTCATTTGATTCCAGTAAAAAAATTAATCAAAGAGCTCTTGATCCCTACTTCAGAGGGTTAATAAAGTTTTCACTCTAATTAGTCTTGTACATGCTACTATTCTGCACAGAGTCTATAAACAGAAATCCACTCAATAAGGGTGATTTTCTGGGAATCAAGGGGTAGCTGTTTCTGTTTGCTTTATAAACAAAGTGTTTGTTAATAGTAATTGGCATCATTTCTGAAAAGAGAAAATTTTATGAGCAAGAAATATGCCTATGGTGTGAGTGTTTCGTGTAGGGGATTATGAAGATAACATGAAAAAGTAAAATTTAGAGCAAAAAATTGCCTTGCAACCATATATTGCCATTAGCAAATGTGGTAAATAGCTGGGCCAAGCTAATTAGACAAAGAACTATATAATATATTTAGCCAAGAATATAAATGATATTTTGATGTTCTTTTAGAAAATAACTTTCCAGTTCATTCTATCATTCCTAAAGATGATGTTTTCTATACTTTCTTGACTTCAGAAGGCATTATATTTGAAATATTTACTTATTTGTAGTCATGTTTTACAATACTGAGTTTTGAGATCACATGCAGCATTTCATACAGAGTAGCTGTAATAATAGTTGTCTCATCTAGTGAGTACAATGAAGACTCGGCTCTCAGATGGAGTTTTAAGGTCTTTATTTTTATGGGAGAGCTTCTGAGCCGAGTGCTTGGTTCTTCTTCCTCCACAGCCACCATCTTCTTCTTCTTCTTCTCGCCGCGCAGCTCTCTCTCTTCTTCTTCTCTCTCGTGCAGCTGCTGCTGCTCTCCACCATGAAAAGTACCCAGCTTTATGGGATGTAACAGCCAATCACCTAATGGGTCAGATGTTTGGCACATGAATGCTTATAATGGTGGGTAATGAGGACATGTACTGATCACGAGCTAAGCACGGACACGGAGGAGATCATTCAGCCAATAGAAAGCACTTCCTTAAAGTTGTTTTTCTTTGTGGTTGGAATTCTTAGTGCCATCTTAGGGTGAGGCCAGCTACCACTGCGGGCCCTACAGGGCAGCAGCCTCCAACAAGTAGTAATAACTACATCCCTAAGTTGAAAGCAAATTACTTACTCCATTCTAATAATTATCTTGACCAATTCTGTTAACAGTCTCATTTCCTCAGTAGGAAAAAAAATTTCAAAGAGGATTAATAACTAACTTTTGCATGTGTTTCTATCTACTGATGCCCACTGAAACCCCAAATAAATTGTAAGTGCTGTAACAGGAGGGGCTTAGTCTTCCAAGAGAGAAAAGGTATTTCTTTGTTTTTTATAATAGTTTTGAGTTCCTATTTATGATTTCTGAGAAGAAATAAACCAAGGAAAGTATGCATAATAATTTAAAATATTTTAGAAAATTAATGATGTTATGAAACTCTCTTGTGCATATTTATTATATCAATTATTTTTTATTTTTATGTGTATAGAATTAAAATGTGTAATACTTATGTTTCAATTTTACCTTTTCCTTGTCATTTTCTGTACATAATTTTATCTAAATTCATCACAAATTATTATTTTGAACCAGGAATTGAACCCAGGGTCAAATAAACACTAAGACACATTCCCAGATCTTCTTTTATATTTTATTTTGAAGCAGGTTCTTGCTGAGATGCTTATGGCCTCGCTAAATTGCTGAGTCTTGTTTTGAACTTGTGATCCTCCTCTCTAAGTTGCCTAAGTCACTAGGGTTACAGGTGTGTACACTATATCCCACTAATTTTTTAAATCTTGAAATTTTGATGAATGAATAAAGAAAATGTTGCATATATACACATGGAATAGTATTTGTCTATTAAAAAGCATTTGCAACAACATAGGTAGAAAACATTTATTAAGATTCAGAGACAGAATCCAAAATTCAAAGTCAGCCTCAGTAACTTAGCAAGGCTGTAAGAAACTTGGTGAGATCCTGTTTTAAAGTAAAAAATAAAGAGATGGGGATTTGGCTGGATGGTTAACCACCACTATGTTCAATTCATGGTATGAATCAAAATAACTGGTTCTGTGAAAAAGGAGTTTTACTCCTAGATAGACAGCATTGAAAAACATAAATAAAAATGTACCAAAAGAGAAAGTACTTGAAAAAACCATAATCGAGCACAGCAGCCAAACACTCAAAATAATATGAATGTCTATTAATTGGAGATTGAGTAAGAAGTCATAGTATGCCCATAGGGTAGAATATTCTTCAGCAATATGAAGGAATGAATTATCGATAGATGCAAAAGCATGGATAAAAACAGAAAATTTAATGAAAGAATTTAACATGAACCCCTCCTTATGGTGCACCTTTCTTTAGGATTTAAGCTTCTCTCTTGCCTGTAAACTTCTTGCCATCTTCTGCCTCACCTTGACAAGTTGCCCCTTCCCAAAGCCAATTCTGCCATCTCTACCACATCCTTGTTCCTCTGTCATCCAGAGTCTGGCTCAGACTTCCACCAAAACTTCTCTCCTAAGGTCTGTGTGGACAACTTCATAATGAAATGTAGAGGCCATATTTTCAGTCCCTAACTTTTCAACATTTTGCTATTGAAGAAAGTTTGAAGTTCTTGGTTTTGTTCTGCTCTATATTCAACAACCACATGTCTAAGTATTCCTTCTGTGTGTGAAAGTCTGACAAACACATAAAGTTTAATAGATTCAAATTTGAAATAGGGTCTTCTGCACACCATACTTTTATTTTATTCTCTCCAATGCTGGGGTCCAGCCCTTGCAGGAGTCCATGGTTTCCACACTGGTAACGGGGCAGACAACATTGGTGATGGATGGAGACAACATCGGTGATGGATGGAGAATGAAAGACACAGACTCTAGTTCTGGTGCAATCACTCCCACTTTATTCTGGGGAAGGATGGGTTTATATACATTTTTCTTCAGGCTATAAAGGCAGTCTTGTGGTTAATATTAAAGAAGTTTCCAAAGCATAGGCAGAAAACAGCAACCTTACAGATTATCTTTACTTAATCACAATTGTTTTAAGAATATCTAACTACATCAATGAGCTAATACAATGTTTATTTCCTTACTATCTAAACTCTATGTGACCTAAGACTATTCTTATTACTCTCCCGGTTAAAGCCATAGACAAGTAATCTCATGTGACCATCTCTATTACGTCCATCTGGTTAATATCTAAATTGCTGAGTTAAGGGCTACAGGAGGGCAGCGGTCGCAGTGGTTCTCATGGTCAAGTTTTTTTACTGAATAGATTACCTTGACTTATGTAGCTCTTTTTTCCAGAACAGGGCATTGTGCACCAACATTTATTATAGGAGTGACCTATTCTTTGTAGGAAGGAAGGAATGTTGTGAAACCTTATTCTTTTACCCTACCACCACACATAAACAAAACCATCCTTAGAATTTAACCATCCTGTTGGAGACAAGGCAGATCTATATCTATTTTCTCCAGAGGCTTTCAGGAACTCATTGCATGGTTGCAAAATTATTTTTAACTTTGTTAGTGGTAAAGACCCATTGTCTTTCAGATTGTAGGTAATATTTTCTGGAATTTTTGTTGTATTACCCTTGTCCCCTTAAGCAATCTGTTCAGACTGAAATGAGTAATATATTATCAGAAAAACACAGCACAAAAAACACCATGCTCCAGAGCAAAACATCTGGCAATTACTTTTAGTATGAGCCTTTGCAATCATCCTCCAGAGGATCTTTGTCAAGCACTGGATGGAATTCTGGATGCCCCCGCACTCAACCTGTGATATTTCTGTACAGAAATAAAATGTCTTCTTCTAAGCTGGAAAACAGGATGCACCCTTAACAATGTCCTTTCTTAGTTATGGGTCTTATGTTAGCCAGATATCCATTGTTGTGGCAAATTACCTGAAGAATCAACTAAAAAAAGGGAAGATTTAATTTGGCTTATGATTTGACCCCATTGTTCTTGGATTCTAAGAGGCAGAATATCATGGAGGGGAGTATGTAGTAATGCAAATCTGATCACTTCATAGTTGAAAGGAAGGTGAAGGAGAGGGGGGAGATAGATATGGGGAGTGGGTTAGGTTAAATCTATAGTCCTCAATGATAGAATTCCAAGGAACTACTGTCTTCTGCCCCATATTTTACAGTTTTCAGGTCTCCCAAAATTTTATTCTGTTATGAATTCATCAATGGATTACTCCATTGGTGAGATTACAGCCCTCATAATCCAACCACTTCCTGAAAACCCTGCCTCTGAACATTGTTGTACCAGCGAGCTTTGGGAGGTTTTGCAGGATATTGCAGATCCAAATCACACACATCATATCTCCTAAACAGCTCCTTCAGGTGCTGCTTCTGTGCTATCCAAGCTGTCACTGTAATTTCTTAATTAAACTTCAGCAGTTACCTCCTATTAGCTCTTCTGGTTTCCACTCATGCATAGCCACAACCTTGTGCATTGTCTGAATGATGCTTCTAAAAATATTTTGTATGGAGTAATCCCCTGTATAAAAACTTTCATGGTACTCTGTTTTTTATGTTAAAATTAAAACTCTGCTTTGCATGTAGCATTCCCTTCAACAGGAACACCCTTTGTCCTGGCTGTTGATTCCCTCTTATTTATTCTCTAGGTCTCACTTTAGACATTAATTTCCTGGAACATTATTCATGGTTCCTCAAAACTGAAGATTCCTCCTATGTTCCAGAAAGTATTATTGCTTGTCATATAATTACTGTAATTGTTTCTCTCTTGCCTGGCCCCAGGGCTGGAAAAAAAAGAGTCTGATAAACACTTCCTAAAAATTTAGAATGAAAGCAATTTCTTTCCACCAATGGTGATCAAGCTTAAGTTGCTATGGAATCACCTGGAATACTTACTAAACCATAGCCTCCTGGTTCTTCCCCTAGAGTTTCTGTTCAACAGTTTGGGTTTGTGCTGATGGTAAGCCTGAAATTGGATATTGGCAGGAATCTGAAAGTGAAACACTGAAGTCTCTGAGGGGAGAGTTCTCATCAGGAGAGGTCCACAGGTCCAGGTGTAAGGAACACACCCCCAAGGATGGGGAATGGGGACCTTTGTTTGCACATGAAAGATGCACAATATTACTTTTTTGGACACATTTATATTGTAACTTGCCTTCTAATGGTATTGGGGATTATTTTTCTCAGAGAAAGTACTGGGAATTCATTAGGGACATTTCTTAATGAGTTAGATAACAAGTGACTTATTGAACTCATTACCACCTGCTTTTTTATGAAAACAATTTACTAATTTACTATAAAATATATATTCATATTTGAAATTTTATAAGAACACAAAAACATGATTCGATGCCCCTTGAAGTAGAGACAGAATAAACAAGAATAGGTAGAAGGGAAACCAACAAAGAAATTGCAAATTTAAATCTGAGACACTGTTATGAGCATCCTCACCTTTCCTCCCCAAGACTATTCTCCTCCAGAAATAGTTTAAAATAACTTGAATCTTAGAGTATTATGAGTCAAATTAATGTTCATATTTGTTGCTAGTTTTCATGATATTTCCTTTAGACTAAATAAAGTAAAGGGGAAATATCATTAGAGACTCATCAGTATATTCTACACATTATATGTTGACTGGATGATATCAACATAGAGACCCTGAGAGAAGCAGGCAACTGTAATGGACCCCATGCTCCATGATTAAGTGTTGAACTCAACAGATAGATATACCCTCAACCCCTTGCCACATCTCATGTTCACTATCTACAAAATTTCTTTTAAAAAGATGAACCCATTACCCCTAAAGTGATTCTCAGTCTCAAGTACCTGCACCCTTCTCCCATTGAGTGTATATCCAGCTCTTTTATTTACATTTCTAAATCATCTCCTTGTTTTCCTGAATAAATCTTTGTGTTTCTTCTGATATGCCCTAGAATTTCTTTCTGTTGTGTAAGTCAAGAACATGTCAGGGCCAATTTGTGATTGGCATTTTCCCTCTAGGTTAACTTCTTAGATTCTATTCAGTGATATATAAAGGAAGACCATTATGACTTTTCTTTTCATTTTTGAAGGGCTCAATTTCTTTATGCCTTTTCAATATATCCCTTTTTATTTTTTAGAGTTGCCTGTTCATCTTCTTTGCTTATTTCTATAGGAGTTGTTCATCTACTTTTTATTGAAAGAAAGCTACTAATATAAATATTAATATTTTCCAGGTTATTTTATCGAGTTTTATAAAGATGATTTTGTTTTTCAGCCCATTAAGTCCTGAGTATTCAATTCTGTGAACATAATAGTCACATATTCTCTTAAAGTTACCAGAAGTGGTATGTTTTGTGAACAATTTATGTTCTTGTAGTTCTTCCACATCTGGAATGATGGAACACAATGTATTAATTTACAAATAGGTGGCTTTATTAATATTTTAGAAAGCTGCATGTTTTTCCTTAAAGATAAATTTATACATCTATCGTTTAGAAAAAATTTTCTTTTTCTCTCATGAGCCATAAGAGGAATTAAGACAGAGAGGGAAAAAGAACACAGGAGATTGATGTTTATCATGCTTATAAAAATTTTCTAACACTCATGAAGGCATTACTTAGTATCTATCAAATTTTAACTTACAAAGGAATTGCTTGGAGATGTTAAAGTACAGACTGGATTCGGTAGGTCCATGTCAAGGCTGAGAATGTGCATTCAGTTCTACTTCCAGGTGGGATGGATGATTCATGGACTATAACAGGAATACCTTGGCTCTACATTGTAACATGTGGGAAAATATTAGAGTTGAGTGATCATTGTAATACCATGTTATCAATTATTTGCAAATCCTCTCCTAAGTTTATTATTCTCAACTTCTTATTCTTGAAAGTAGGAGACAACCACAGCTCATTTTTGAATGAAAAATGGCTCAGTGTTCATGGAATCACAGCCCTGTATCTCATGGTTTCTCAATCTAAGTATTGTGAATAGAGCAGCTATAAACATTGCTGTGGCTGTGCCACTGTAGTATGCTGATCTTAAATCCTTTGGGTATAAACTGAGGAGTGGATAGCTGGGTCAAAATGTGGGCCCATTCCAAGTTTTCTGAGGAATCTCCATACTACTTTCCAGAACAACTGCACCGATTTGCAACTCCACCAGCAACATATGAGTGTGCCTTTTCCCCCACATCCACGCCAACACATACTGCTTGTGTTCTTGACAATAACCATTCTAATTGGAGTGGGATAAAATACTTGCATTTCTCTAGTTACTAGAGATGATGAACACTGTTTCATATATTTGTTAATCACCTGTATGGTCTCTTCTGTGAAGTGTCTGTCCAGTTCCTTAGACCAATTCTTTATTGAGTTCATTGTGTTTTTGTTGTAAAACTTTTTAAGTTCTTCATAAATTTTGGAGATTAGTGCTCTATCTGAAGTCCCTGTGGAAAAGATTTTCTCCCATTCCATAGGATCTCTTTTCACATTCTTGTTTCCTGTGCTGAGAAAGAGTTTTTTAGTTTGAATCCATTCCATTTATTGTTTCTTGTATTAATTTCTTGCTTTCTGGGAGTATTGTAAGAAAGTCTGTTCCTAAGCCAACATGATGGAGATTTGGGTCTACGTTTTCCTCTATTTGGTGCAGGGTCTTTAGGGCTGGTTCCTTTTGGGTCAGGAGTCCTGAAGATCAGAATATTCACTGTTTTTAAAAACGGAATTGAATATATAGAATGAGTAAAATCACAAAGATTACCAATTTTTAAAAGCTAGAGAATGCCTTACATATCACCATAATCAATAAAATGTAGTTTGAATAAGTGCCAAAAAGACCCCATAATACTTTTTCTTACAATGTCTATATATATATAGACATATATTTATATATATAGAGAGAGACATTATATATATATATATATATATATATATATAGAATATATATATATATTGAAGCAATATTCAGCAGGATAAAATTAAGATGAAAGATTATTTTTTGGATAAAAATAGTCCAGCCCTGGCTAGCTCCTCTTCCCAGTATTATAAAGGGATTTTCTAATATTTTCTTTCTTTTTATTTTTTGGACAATAGTTGTAGTATAAACACTCTTCAGGATAGTAATCTGATGGGTCTTGTAAAAGGCAACATAGCCAGGTGAGAGAAATATTTTAGAGCAGAACCCTGGAGATCTGAATTCTCATTCTGTTTTCAACATAGTTGGTTTGCATATTTTAAAATTTCCTGGCTTTGTTTTTTGAATGAAGAATGGAGACAATAATAGAACTTTACTTTCCCAGGATGATTGTGGAACAAAAATTTCCCAGAGGTGTCTCCAGACATTTCTTTCTAATGGCAGTGATGTCATTGATCTCTTATAACTTATCATATATTGATGTGGTTTTCCAATTTCCAAGCCAGTTGCCACAAAACTTTTTTCTACCTTCCAGTAATTTGCAAATTTTTTTCTATTTTAAAGAACAGAGCTAATTTCTCCAAGACCCAATCTGCTCCCCTTGTACATCTTTCCACACCCCATCTCTGAGAAAAGCAGAGGTGGTTAGTGGTGAAGAGTACAGAATTTGAGACCCTGACTTTGGGAAAGATACTTTGGCTCTGTAAGTCTCAGTGTTCCCATCTGTATCAATGACATTCATCTGTCATCATGGGTAAGGTGGTGCTACTGTGAAAGACTGGGCACAGTGGTGCTCAATTCTTAGTAGGTATTGCTTATTTTCCCCTCTAGGTTTTCATATAATCTGTCTAGATTGAAGAAACCCATGTGGCTGGCAACAGAAAATAAAAATAGCCTCTCCCCGTGTCCAATCACATTCCTATATCTTCAGGACACCAGAGTCTTGGAAAGGGCACTACTGTGCTCTCTCTGTTAGCCAGTGCCCCTTAGGGGCCCTCAATATGTTCTCAAAGAACAGGGCTCCTTTTTGCTGCATTTAACCCTTGTCTCATTTCTATCAAAGTGAGAGAAGGGGGCAAAGGTGAGACTAGGGTCAGATGTAGTTCCTAGTTCATCTGCTCCACTTGGTTGCCTCAGTTTTTCCACTTTTCCTTTTCTGCTTTGACATGTTCAGGGTGGTTTGTAAATTTTAATTGGGATCCAGCTATAAGGGTTAAGGGGATAGCTAATAGAGTCAAGTATACAGGATGGTGAAGAGCAAGAAGTGGCTCTTGTGGGAAAGCCAGTACAGTTTATTATCAATTCCAGGGTCATATCAATTTACACTAGGTTACATAGTACAGTTATGTTTGTTCATGTCAAGATCACATAACTTGTTGCTTCTCAGAGTCCACTAGGACCAAAGGTTATTATAATAAGATAGAGCCTCCAGGCCTCAAGGACCAAAGAGTTGCAGAGTATTTCTAAGTCATTCAAACAGAGTACCTATTGTGTCCTGAGGCATTTGCTCAACTGAAAGCCATTTGCTCCTCTGTATTTGACTGATATGAAATCCCTACAGCTCCCCTTTTTTGTTTGTATGGCCTTTAGAATAGACATGACTAGTCTTCTGTTCAAGAAAGGTGGAGAAAGAAAGCAAGACAATCATTGGCAAAAACATGCACAGTATAATAAGGCAAATATCAATAAACATTCTCCAATGAAAAGCTATTTGATCTATGTAAAATTTGGTAGCCATGAGGTTAAACAATCTAACTAATCCCATCTTCCATCATCTTGTTGCACATTCTTTACAATGTCTTTACAATGATCCAATTCCCTTTGAGTGGGGTTACTATTGTTAGTTAAATGGAAGCAACATATATTTTAAATTCTGGCATCTCTTATGATGTAAAATCAGAAAATAATCAATAGCTGCCATATTACCAAGAACAGACTGATGATACAAATTTCAAAAGAATTAACAATTTTTGCTAAGTACTGGGTCACCACCAACAAGGATACAATAACACAGAAATAACACAATAATAGTCAGCTTAGTTGTGGAATTATGGGTAAGTTTGGCAAACAGAACTGTAGTCAAATTTCCCAGGGTACATTCTAAATCCATCTGGGCTAGCAAATATTGAGTAGATGTTAAAATCTTTATATCCTCCCAAACCACTAAATGATTAGAAGACTGAGGGTTTCTTGGACCTCTTGTTCTTATTGGACTTCCTTCTTTGAATTAGAGTCCTCCTCATCCAGGGTCAAATAGAATTTGGGAATAAGTTTGGGAAGTCCTTGATGCCAACGCATGATGATGGATGGATCTCACACATCTGGCAGGAATTCAGAAAGAACCCTTGAGAGTAATATCAGCAGCATATCCCCTTCCCCATGTAATTAAAAGTGCAGGGTTCTGCCATATTGGTTATTGTGGAACTTAATATTTTTCCTAAATCTTTGGTAGGGGTTTCTTAGAGAAAGTACCTGTCCAAGACAGAGGACCAATGATGTGTATTATCTTCATACTGTACATTAGGATCATTTCTTGTGAACAAGGCCATATTGGGAGCATTATTAACGTGAGCAAGGCTATGTTCCCATTTTGTTTTTTTGTTTTTTTTAAAGGCACATTTACTAAAGCCTGCCCAGTAGGATTGTGAAGAATTCCATGGGTTAGATTTATATTCCATTGATTACAAAATGTAGCAAAGTAACTAGAAGTATAAGTAGGGGCATTCTCAGTTTTAAAATGATGAGTTTTGCCTATGGTGGCTGTGCAAAGGACCACATGAGTGACACAGGCTGAGACCATCTCTGAACAATGTTCACTGGCCCATATAAGACCTGGGGATGTGTCTGTGGTAACATGTAAAAAGAAATAGGGGTGAAAAGGAGGAAAATGAGTTATATTTATCTGCAAAAGGGCATTGTAATATAAACCTCAAGGGCTTACCGTTTCCCAAGTGGGGAAACAAAACTGTTTAAAATGAGTTATTAACAATGATATGGGTCTGTCGAGAGGAAATAGAAAAGGATTTTATTAAAAAATAAACATTTTGATGAAAAAAGTGTGTGATACCATGACATCTGAAAAGAGAGGATAAATTGATTTTATAGCAGCATCAGTATGAGCATTTTCTTCAGTGAGTTGTCCAGAAATCTTAGCATGGCCACATATATGAGGAAGAAATACTGGAGCTGTATAATCCTGTAAAAGGCATTGAAGAGTAATAATCAGGGATAACAAATTAGAGTCCAAATGAGGTGATCAAATTACCGAGAAAATATGAGGTATAAGTTTGGTTATATACTGAGAATCTGTAATAATGTTTAATGTTGTGGGGAACAAATGAAAAGCCAAAATAATTGCAGCTAATTTTGCTCACTGAGGAGAAACTTGAGGCACTGTGTAATAATCAGTCCATTTTTTATCAGTGAATATACATAATAATCTTTTTGTTTTCCTCCATCAGTATAGATAGTAATTCCACTGTAAAATGGCATGCAGGAGATTATATAAGGAGCATGAAAGACTTGACACAAGGAAAGGCATTCATCCTGAGGTGCATGGAAAGCAACAGGAGCTAAAAATTTAGTTAAGACAGCTTGAGAATATGAAGTAAATTGTAAATATTCTAACAGTTGTCTTTCTATGAGTAAGATATAGAACATGAATATATCTGTTCCTATGTGATAAAATATAATGACAACATTCTGAGATCATTTGAACACATATAAGCATAAGGGAGAACTTTTTTCTCTGAAAATTGAGGAGAATATGACCATTGTACTACATACAATATTTGATGGTAAATGGCAACAACTGAAGTAAAGGCATAGGGCTTTCCTGTAAAGATTATTAGATATAAAAGAAAATTGAGTGTTGAGAGTCTACAAGAACTGTAAATAACTTCTCATTAACATTCTGAAAAGTGGCAGTGAGTGAGGAAGTTAACTGAAAAAAAACTGGTGGGATTATGTTGTTTTCTCAACAGCTAAAAAAAGAGGTGACAACATACCAGTAGTTAAAGAAATATATGGTGGAGTCCAATTAAAATGTCTTAATAGCTGTTGTAAATAAACTAAGAAAAATTTGGGAGAAAGAGTTAATTTTGGAATATGAAGAATGGAGTAAAATTGGAGTATTTTATGTCCTAATTAGTTAATAGGAAGTTGTCATTGAATTTTTTCTGTGGCCACATAGAGGCCAGATTGTAATAGAATGTGTCATAATTTAGTTAAAGTGTGTTCTGTAAGTATTGGCCCAGAAATCAAAATATCATCCATGTAATGATAAACACGAATATGTGGCAATAATTGTCAGAAACACCGAAGAGCATTATTCACAAAATGTTGATATAATGTGCGTCTACTGAACATACCTTGAGGAAGAACTTACCACTGATATTTATCAGCAGGCTTATGATGAATGAAAACAGGAACTGTGAAGGCAAATTTTTCTCAATCATCAGGAAAGAGCAGAATAGTAAAAATAAAAGCCTGTTGTCTATTACATATAAAGAAAAATCTTGAGGAATTACATTGGAATTAGGCAATCAATCCACATTGAAGTGGACCCATATGTTGTACATATTTATTAATTTCTCTTAAATCTTGCAACAATCTCCATTTCCCTGATTTCTTGTTTATGATAAAAATGGGTGTATTCCATGGTCTGTTAGAAGGTTCAATATGTCCCAATTTTAACTGATCTTGAATGAGAGCCTCTGCAGCTGCCACCTTCTCTTTAGCCAATTGCCACTCTTCTACCAGACAGGAGTGGTGACCTTTCACTTTAATGGCAAGGTGGTCACTTCCACAGAGCCCTATAAAAAAGACAACTCCATAGGCATTTGTAACTTGTGTAAGATGTCTTTGCCCCTTATAGGAAAGTGAATAGCCATAATGCACATTTGAATGTGAGTAATAACTTGTGGGTTGGAGGGGTGAAGCACTACAAACATAGAGAGCTTTTAGACACCTGTTTATTATTACCTCTGATGCCCCACACTGGGATGGCCCTCTGAAAGGGCCATGCATGAGGTCACCTTGAGACAGGTATAATTGTTACATCAGCACTGGTGTCCAATAACCCTGTGGTTGACTGCTCATTTAAAAAAGAGGTTAATCTTCATCTATTTTCAGTAAAAGGTAAACATACTTCTATACTACTTTAACCAAATTCTGTATTTCCTCTTTCATTTAGGGGTTGTTGGGCAGTAATATAAGGAATGACAATTAATTGAAATATGGAAGATCCTTTAGGGAGAATTAAAGGCATATGAGACAAAATTAAATGTATACTACACCATTGTAATCAGAAATAATCACTTCTGGAATTATAGATTTTCCTTCTTTAGCATTGTGAGAGTAGGGCAAATGAAGCCACAGTTACCTTTAGGTAGAAGCCCTTGAGTTTGGGTAAGGATTTTATAAACTTCCCCAGGTAGACATATTTGAGCATCCTCAGTAGTAAGCAAATCTAACCCTGTGCTCCCTCTAGTAGCAAGAAAGGATTTGTGGAAGGAGCTTCTGTTTGAACTGTAAATATATGTAAAGGAGACATTTGCATCTGCAGATGAGAAGGGTTCCTCTTCCTTTGGCCTTGGGTCAGGAGGTGACCCATATTTAGTTTTACTGACATATCTGTTTTAGATCTGCATTGATTAGTCCAATGAAATCCCTTATGACAGATTGGATATTTCTGATTGGGCTGTTTTTGCAGCCCCCCCCCCTTTTTTTTAATCTTAGAGTCTTTTAATAGATGACCAGTTTTTTATAATATTAACAAAGTTTATCAAAGCCATGTCCACCCCTGGGAACTTGGGTGAGTGCAACCAAACTCTCTGGTTTGGTGAGAGGTGAAGGGGGATTGGAAAATAAAGATTCAAAAACACAGACCTTGAAGATTAAGCTGGGATCAGGTGGAGCTCTGCTCTCTGATGGAGACACAGCTCTAAAGACTTATGCGAGCAATCTTTATATATGTCTCATTATCAGATTAAAGACTATGCAATTCTTTATATTCAGGAAAGTTTCAGAAATTAGGACATCCTATGTAGTTTTTCTGTAGTTGCAATCCATAGTTGGAAAGTGCAATGATAGGGCTTTTCATAGCTCTCAAGAAAGCCCATTTTTAAAATTTACATAAGGCAGGCAGGAACCTGGAAAGCAGAGCTGGTGAAACAGTGTGGTTGTCTAGCATAAGAATTCCTTCTTTTCCTGGAGCTGTGTACTTGAGATGAAGGTCATAGCTAATAGGACTCTTGAACAGAGCCTGATCATGCAAGGCATTGCCACAGTAGCTAAGTATCCTGTGCCCTTGCACAGAAACATTCCCAGGCTCTTGGCATGCCACAGCTATGAGGTTATTAGAGACAATCTCAGTCACTGGTCTCCCATCCTCTGTCACAGCTCTTCACAGAAGGGATTGGGCCCCATGGTGCCTCTTGTTGCTAGGAATGAAAAAAAATTGCATTAATTTTTCAATAACAGTTATACCATCTTTGTTTGTCACTACCAAGCACAGAGACTGTGGGTGGCTGCAGGGCACTTCCTTGTGTACATGCAGGGGCAAACCCACAGGCTCCGAGTCTAAGACAGATAGTATTCCCTTGCTCTGCCTTACCTACACGGGTCCCACCTGGCCCACAGCACCTGAGCACCCTGTCCATGCAAGCCAGGCCTGCAAGACCCACCCTGAGCCTGTCCTGAGATGCAGCTGTCTGCAGTGTCTGCCCCAGTTCCCTATGGTCCAAGCCTGTGTGCAAGCTGCCAGATCAGCACAAAATTGTAGGCTGGTGGGAGGAACTGATTCCGGGCTTGAGCCACCTCTGTGGGCCTTCTGCTTTGGCACAAGTGGCACGTGTGAAGGGACCCTGAATGGGGAGTGGTGGCTGCTGCCCAGGGAGAGGTGACAGTGAACCAGTGCTCTTTATTTTCAGTGTGGTCAGAGCAGGGGTGAGTCAGTGTTGGCCACCATGAGTGGCCAGGCAACACGATCTCCTGCAGGGCAGCCACTGCGTCCCTGCTCACTCCAGTGCCAGGTGCAGTGTCCTCCATAGTTTAATACAGCACAGTGTACACTGAGCTAGTGGGCTGGGAAGGCTTTGGGGACCCTCCCAGCCACAACCTCGCACCAACACCTGGGATTCTGGTGCGAGATGGTGGGTGGCCAAATTCCGCCCTGCTGGTGGCAGATGTTGGGTGCTACTGGAGCGTCAGCTGCTGTTGTTCTGGGAGCCCTCACAAAGTTGGTGTATGCTTGACACTGGCACCACCAGGGGACTTGGGCCTGTTTGTGGGCCAGGCATTGTGGAGGGGGGTGGGGGTCACAGGTGAAAGCATCACCGGAGAGGTGTAGGGTGGGTGTAGGCTGGGTGGACTCCCCATTCAGGGTGGTCTCCGGGGTGCAACATTAAGAAGTTGGTGAGAGTGAGCTTCTGTGTTCTCCCCATTTCCTCAGAATTACTGGGTCAGGATGGAGCATTGCTAGGTCTGGAGGCAGTGATTGGTTAATGCAGTATGCCTTTAATCCTTGAGGCATCCATAAGAGGAAAACTGAGCTAGTGAGTGTGCTCCATGTTGCTGCTTATTTTTCTTAATCAAAGTCATGAGAAACCTTTTAAGCTATGACCCCACCCTCTGCTCCTTCAAAGAACATTGGAGATCCATCCCATGACTCTGATTAATGGTGAATTTATTAGTGTCTGAGTCTCAGCACTGCAGACTTGTTATCTAAGGATGACTGACATTTGGTGAACTTCAAATGTCAAGTGCCAGTCACAGCAACCCACCCTTTCAGTCCTCTCCACTGGGCCCTGTCCTCCAAGTCTGCCAATGCCTTGTTCCCTATCCCAAGTGGGCATTGTGTAATACCTGGAGAAAAACTTTCACTGTCTGCAGTTTTGCCAGTCCACTGTTTCTCCCTCTGTTGACTTCTATTTAGAAAACAGAGAGGTGAGCTCTAATATAGGGAAGAG